>NT_187002.1:1228608-1443068 GCF_000001635.26 Mus musculus
GAATTCACTTGGGAAATGCCTCACTAGTGTGAGCGTCCCACCTCCACCCCATCCAACCTACCTGAGAGAAGGGGAATGCACAGAACACCCAAAGTCTGAGATCTTCACCTCACCATTGAGGCCCAGCAGGAGATTCTCTGGCTTGATGTCCATGTGAATCACCTTCTTCTCATGGCAGTAGGTCAGGGCATCTGACAACTCCTGTATTATCTGTGAGAACAAAAGCAGTCTGGTTGGGGGAAGACTTTCATGGCTTCCCTGTGAGGTAGAACAGACATTATGGATTTTATCATTGCAATTGAATCTCATTTTTTAAACAATAATTCTATTGTCTCTTTGTGTGTGTACACACAGCAATGGGGAGCATAGAGGACAATTTTAGAGTGATGCCTTACTGTCTATCGACCTTGTTTTTCTTGTTTTCAGGCAGGGTTTCTCTCTGTAGCTCTTACTACCCTGGAACTCTCTCTGTAGCTCAGGGAGTAAAGGCCTCAGTCACCACCACTTGCCTCTTTGTTCTTTTTAAAAGAGGGCCTTCACTATCTGGCTCAGGTCAGCCTTAAACTCATGAGATCTGCCTGTCCTTACATAGCAGATTCCCCCCCATAGACTTTCAGAACAGGAGCCAGACACAGAAGCTGTGCTGAGTGTATCCTCCCCCAGCCTTGAGTAGGCTGTCACAGAACTTGCTGCCACTGTGAATGAGACCACCTGGAGTGGTGCCTTCTGACCCTGTAACCCCTGTGGCCACACTAGCTGAGTTCCTGAGTGGGAGGCCAGAGCTGTATAGGAGAGAACATGAAATAAGTAAAGAGACCAAGGCAGGTTTCTGATCAAGGCCCAATGTTTACTAAGAGTCTGTGCTTATAAAGGGGAGTGGCCCATCCTCTGCTATGCCAGGCTTCTTAATGCTTTGTTGCTAAGTTGTTAACACTAGTCTGTCAGAGCTATTAGCATTAGGTTGCCAAGTTCACAGATTGTCAGCTCTCTCAGGAAGACAGGTTCAGCCTCCCAGCTGTAGCTGCTTCTTGAAAAAGAGCAGCTGTAGGTGACAGAACAATAGAGCTATCTAGATGGGAAGGCTCCACCCCAGGTGGTCTTGTTCACAGTTGCAGCAAGGTCAGAGCCAGCCTACTCAAGGCTGGGGGAGGCTACAGCTGAGCCAGTCAGAACATTCCCCCTAAAGGATCAGAGGGAAGGCTACAGGAGTCAGAGATTTTATTGTCCAGCAAAGCCAACTGATGCTGCAGGGATAGTGAGTGCTAGGGCTTTTCTTAAAGTGCCCTACAATTATTAGGTACCTTTTTTTTTTTTTACTTTTATGAGATAAGGTTGCACTATGTAACCTTATGGCCTGAAACTTGATATGTAGACCAAGCTAACCTTGAACTCCTGAGCCTTCTGCCCCAGCCTTCAAAGTTCTGGAATTACAGGCCAGCAATGCTATGCCCAGCTAGCTTTCCAATGTATGTTTATGGTTTCATTTTCTATCTAGTAGAGTTGGACTTTTTATATACTATTTTCATTGCATTTATTTGTTTTTCTGTGCCTATATATGTGAATAAGTGCATGGATAGGTACAAGGACAACCTTCTGGGTTTTATCTCTCCTTCAACCATGTGGGTCCCAGGATGCTGGTGTTCAGCCTGGGCAGCAAGCATCCTTACCCAATGAGCTGTTTCTCCAGCCCCAGTTAGAATCTAATGCTTGATAAGAAAGACTCCAGGTGTGGTAGCCAGCACTGGGGAAGCAGAGGCAAGAGTATTTCTGTGAATTTGAGGCCAGCCTGTGTATATATATTGTTCCAGGTGAGACAAGAAGTGAAAGAACCTGTCTCTAAAAAAAAAAAAATCTATCAATAATAATATTCTGTGGCTACACTGGGATCAACCCAAGGCCATAAATACACTAGAGAATAACTAGACCAAAAAGTTCCATCTAAGCACACCTAAAAACCAAAACCATACAAACAAACAAACAAACAACCCTCATGGAAACAAACAGTCCAAAGCTGGGTAACCTGTCTTCGAAGGAGTTACAAGGCTGCAATTTCAAGTTCAACCTGGGCTATACACGAATTCCAAGTCACTCTGAGCTGTTTAGAAAAGACTCTGCCTCAGGAAGGAAAATACAGCACCATGAGCCAGGCATCATCCTGGAGATTTCAGGGAAGCCTGGGCTAGCCTGGGCTATCTAGCAAGATTTCCTGCAACTCAGAACAAAAAGAGATGAAGGCTAGCAAGATGTCTCAGTGGGTAAGAGAGCTTGCTGTACATGCCTGGTGACCTGAGTTTCATCCCTGGAAGCAACATAAAGGTGAAAGGAGAAAACAGACTCTTCTCCAAGTTGTCTCATGACTTCTATATGTGCCCACTATGGCCTGTATGCTCCCCCATCTCACATCCCACACTACTACACAAAAGAGTAAGTTAAAAAGTGTTGGGAAGGGGATATTGGCAGCTACAATCAGTCACTGTCAACACTGCATGCATCCTTGGTCCCAGAACTCCATCACCATGGCTGTATGCTGCTGGGCCAACTTCTGATATCTCTGAAGCTCCTTATAGAGCTTGCCTCCTGGAGCATACTCCAGAATTAAGTATATCCGAGTGTCATCGTAGAAGTAGTTGTACAGGCGAAGGATGTTCGGGTGTCTGAAGGAGGAAGGAGGGAAGAGTCAAGGCAGGCAAGATAGCACAGCAAACAGAGACATTTGTTGCCAAGTTTGCTAACCCGAGTACCACTCCCAGAATCTGTATGTGGAAGAGAGGAAATAATTCCTGCAAGTTGTCCTCCACATGTGTCCTGTGACTGAAATGTAGCCCATGTGCCATTACTCCCCGTAACTTAAAATAAATAAATAAATAAATAAATAAATAAATAAATTGCTGAGCAGTGCAAGACTTTAATCTCAGCACTCCAAAGGCAGACGCAGGCAAATCTGGGAGTTCAAGAGCAGCCTACTAGAACTACAGAGCAAATTCCAAGATAGCCATGGCTACACAGAGAAACCCTGTCTCCAAATAACCAAAACCCAAAACTAAAATAAACAAAAAATAAGTAGGTATAAGATAAAACCAATTACTTCGGGGCATAATTTCACTGTGTAACTCTGGTTGACCTGGAACTCCATGGGAACCATCAGGCTGGCCTCACACCCAGTGATCCACATGCCTTTGCTTCTCAGGGGCTCCGGACAAAGGAATACCTTTTTAAAAAAGATGTGCATCACCTGAGGAGCAACACTGGAGGTTGACCTCTGACCTGCACATGTGTGTACACTTGAAACTGGTGTGTCCAATACCAGGAGAAAATTGTCCTAACTGGAATAAGTTACAGAGAAGAGTCTTCAGGTGGAAAACAAAATGCTTATTTGGGAGTCATGAAGACTGAGTTCGGAGGTCAAGGGCAGCAAGTGGGAAGCAGGCGCTGGAGAAGTCCAGCTCTGAGTTCCACATAGGTCAGGCTTACTGTAGGTGTGCCTGGATCTCCACTTCCGTGGAGTTGGTGCTCCAATCCCTCCTTCTCTATCTCAGACTTGAAGAGGAACTTCAGGGCCACAATGAAATGATTTTCCTTGAGCGGAGCCAAGTACACACGCCCAAATTTCCCCCTGCCCAGAGGATGCCCAATTTCAAAGTCATTGCTGGTGAAATGCTTCCTGAATAGATGGAAGAGATGGCCTCGTCTCAGAGACTAGGAAGAGTTAGGGGTCCACAACAGCTCCCCTTCCTCATTCACTGAGCTCACAACCTCAGCTGTGGTCTTCCATAGGGAAAATAGCATTTTAGATCCATGAGCCAATGCTCCTCTTGCCCTGCTTACTAGTCACCTGAGTCCCATTTTCTTTCTTCTGGAAACTTTGGCAAAGCACTCACCTGGTTGAGGTGCTGGGCTCCATCTGGCCAGTAGCTAAGGAAAGAGAGAGGAAAAACGGGTCTGGTGATGCTCAATAGCAACCCTAGTCTGTGGGAGGTAGACAAGGAGGCAGGAGTTCAAAGTCACCCTCCACTCCATAGCAACTTTGAGGCCCACTTAGTACACAAGAGAATCACCCTATCAGAGACTGGGGGAGGGTGGCAGAGTAAGGGTATATAACAGAGGGGAAAGGGCATCAAGAAAGTTGTGGGGGGGGGCATGGAAGGGAAAGGAAAAAGGGAGACGGAGAAAAAGAAGGACTGCAGGAGAAGGAGAGGTGGAGAGTAAGCCCAGGAAAGGAGGGGAGAGAGGAAATAGAGGGAGGAGAGGGGGAAAGGAGAGGGAGAGAGCAAGAGGGAGTGAGGGAAAGGGAGGGTGAGGCAGAGAGAGAAGGCTGAAGCCTTCACTGCCAATGCACACACACACATACCGCACCCCTGGCTGCGGATCCCAGTGACCTGTAACTGTCCCCATCCTGCTGCCTTGTCCTCCTGCTTTCAGGGATCTTTCATATATGTGCCACCACTTTGGAGTCAGTCCAGGTTCTCCTACCTCTTACTTGAGTGTGAAGCCCAGCCCGAAAGAGGTGACTCTTCCCTGAACTCTAAAGGGGTGAGGGCAAGTTGAAGTCCTGCTAGTTGCTTAGATCCTGGAAAAAGGTAGGCGGGTAACACTCTGACTCCAGCCTCCAACCGCCGGGAATGTCTCACCCACCCAGGGACACAGGGGACACACACACTGGTAATCCACTAGCACAGCAGCACTCAAGAGGTTTCCAGATCGCGCTTTGGCAGAGTCTAGTAGATCCCAGCTGATAACCATTGGTTATCTTTCTGAAGTCATAGGCATGCCCAATAGGTGGGCCTGAGAAGCCAGGCTGCTTGCCCTATAGGATGGTGGGGGCGGGTCCAGAAGGTGCCTAAAATCACTAGCAAGGAAAGTACCATTTGCTGAGGTCAGCAGGAGGGTTGCTAAGTGTTTGTGTAGGTACAGAGGACCATCAATCAACCACGAGGACCCCGTAGTAAGAAACAGTAAATATGTGTCTCCTCTGTCAAACACGATGAAATTTATGTTTATTAGAATAGGGAATTAAAATCTTTACAAATCCTGAAACACCTTTAATCCCAGCACTCAGGACGCACAGGGCATCTCTGAGTTTGAGGCCAGCCTGATGTAAAAGAGCAAGTTCCAGGACAGCCAAAGCTACACAGAGAAATCCTGTCTTGAAAATCAAAGTATTGGGGGCTGAACATTCAAAACAACCCAAGCAAAGCAAGATAAAAAGCAAGATATTGAATTAGGCAGCAGATACTTACCAGTAGGGGATAGCAACACAGACTTGGGAGCTGACCTCTTCTTGGGACGTCCATCCACAAGTAGATGACGAAAGTCTATTGTACTCAGGCTGCTACTGCTCAGGCCACAGAACTTGGGAGCTGAAAAGCGACTCCAAGCCAGAATATCACAGAAAAATTTTAAGCCTGAAACAATCAACATCTGCGCCAAGTTACAGTTACATATTCCCACCCATCAGGATTTGCCAGATCCGGCATGACAGGCATTGTTCCTGCCTCTGGGACAGGACTAGCAGGCGTGGGCCTCCACAAGTGTCAGTAATGCTTGTTTGTATAACACTGTACATATTTTTTCATTCCTATTTCGAGGAATGTCCTCCTCTTAACTTAACGTTAATGACTCCATGATAATCAAAGACAACATTAGTCCAGGAGGGGAGGAGAAGGTGTAGCTAATGTCTCAGCAAAATGGCAAACTCATCTGAAGGTGGGCAACTGTCTGTCCTGCAGAATGTGTCCCCACCTGCAGGTCTGTTCCCACCCTGTGGTCTGAGAAATGTTAGCCTCTCCCTTCCAAGAGGAGCAAGTGTTCCAAGACCTTCCCAAAGTTCCTGACCTTTGCAGTACCCAGGGAGGTCTTTAGGAACTTAAACTTTATTTGACCCCTATTCAAAATGGAAGCTCTATTCAAAAGGCTTCAGTTTGGTTCCTTCTTACAAAACAAATGTTTAAACCAGCCAACTAATTTGTGAGACTTTTTTGCAAGTGTCCTTTTTTGTTTGTCATCCCTTGCCCTCTGCCACCTCCCTACCCCACAGGGTTCCATTTTTAGCACTGGGTATTTTGATAATCCTTATGTTGACCAGGCTGACCTGGAATTCACACAGATCTGTCTGCCTCTGGCTCCAGAGAGCTGGGATCAAAGGCCTGTGTTTCCACAACACAAGGCCAATCCAAGAATTATGACCCTCCCTATGCAGTAAAGTTTTTGTTTCCACAAAGGCTCACGACTTTCTTTTTTTGTTTTGTTTTGTTTTTGTTTTGTTTTGTTTTGTTTTGTTTTGTTTTCGAGACAGTTCTTGAACTCACTCTGTTCAAGCCCAGTCTGGCCTTGAACTCAGAAATCTGCCTGCCTCTGCCTCCCAAGTGCTGAGATTAAAGGCGGGCTCAACCAGTGCCCAGCTGGCTCACTGCTTTTAAAGGAAATTGACTGCCTGGAACAGTAAGCCTTTTCTGTTCTTTTCAGAGTAGGCAATGTGAGTAAAATTGTAAAGACCAACTCCAGCTAAGGGGAAAAAAACAAACCACCACCTGAAAAACAAGCAAACACACTGATCTCCCATTGTATTCCCTTCTGGATAGTTTTGAACTCACAGAGACACACTCCTCCCCTCCTCCCTGCACTCCCAGTATGCACACACCTCTGCCACCCAGGTGCTGTCATTATATGTGTGCCCTAAAGCCAGCCAGCTAGGAGATATATTTTAAGAGTAGTCAATATGCCAAAAACAAAAATCCATAGCCTTCTAGTTTTTTTTTTTATTGCTTGAGGTTTGATTTTTATTTAGTTGTTGTTGTTATTCTTTGTTTTTTTTTTTTGTTTGTTTTGTTTTGTTTTTGTTTTTTGAGATCACATCTCACTGTAGCCTAGGTTGGTCTGGAATTCACTATGAAGCCCATGTCTTGTCATGTACCCAATGGACACCCTGGGCTGTGCAAAGTAGAAAGGCCTCAAGCAGTACATCTTTGTGGGATAGTTTTACATAATGTGCATTCAAATACTGATTTCTGTGCAAGGACACCTAATTGCTATTGTCTGTTGGCAGTGTCATAATTGTTGAAGCATCTCCTGTCTCAAGGTTGTGTAAAAATTGTTCTTCATCACCTCTGTTTGGCTAAATGTGGAGAGCTTTTGAGGTTGCTTCTAGGAAGGTCAACCTGATCAACCCCTAGACACGGTGAGAATGGGACTTTGTTTATTGCCTGTTTGATTACTTTGATTATTGTCTGGTTTGTTCCTTATTTATGCTTTGTTTTTTCTTAACTATTTTGTTTATGCCTTAGGACTGGCCATATACTTTGTGTGTACCTAGAATGGTATAAAAGCAGAATGGAAAAAAATAAACAGGCCTTCAGCTTCAGAACTGGCTAGGGTCATGTTACAGTGTTGTCCAGTTGTCTTTTTCTTATCAATCCTTGCTCCCTTCCTGAAGAACCCATTGACTGACTGAGCTGGCTGGGTCAGTTAATAAAGATCTAAATAGACAATAGCTGGGCAGGAGAGATAAAATAGGATTTTCCATCCCAGTGAGGGGGTTAAAGGTGGGGGGCAGAGATCAAGAAGGGTGTCATGAGTGAGGCTTCATGAGGAGATGTTGGAGCAGGAGGAGCCAGGGAAAGACTAAGATGGCAGGTAACAAGACATGGGACTGGAAAATAATCCAGGCCATGATAGTCGGGTCAGAATAGATACATTTCTGTCCAGCTGTAATTCTTGAAGCTTCTGTATGAATATAATCTCTGTGTCATTATGTGGGAGGACACAGAAGAAAGACCACAGTTACACTTTTACATGACACAGTCCTCCTGCCTCAGCCACTTGTAGGCACACCCCACTACACTTGGTGTTTTCTTTTTCTTCTTCTTTTTCTCTGGAGAAAGGATCTTACCATCTAGCCATAGCTGAACTCAAAGACGCACCTGTTTCTGTCCCCTGAGTGTTACTAAAGGCTTGTACCACCATGCCCAGATATACATTTGGTTTCTTTTAGTAAATATTGTGTGTATGTGCATGTGTGTGAATATTTTGACTGCATGTTTGTATGTATACTCCCTGCACACCAAGAGCCCAAAGAAGTCAGTTGCAAATGGAGTTATGGATTGGCTGTATGCCACCATGTAGATGCTTGGAACCAGCCTCAGTACTCTGCAAGAGCAATCACTGCTCTTAATACTGTGCTACCTCAGCTATATGGTTATATAGACAACTCTAGTCTTGTCTCAGAAAGGAGAAAAAAAAAGAAAGAAAGAAAATGATTTTTAGTTGAACCATATAGCTATACCTAGCAGAGACATTATTCTCTACTTTAATAGGCTTGGAAAATATTAATTTTTTAATTGTGTCTCTGTGTGTCTATGCACACTGAAAAATGCCTGTGGCAGTTTGTGGTAGGAAGAGGGTATAGGATCCCATGAAGCTAGAATTACAGGCAATTGTTAACTGCTCGGCATGGGTGCAGGTAACTGAATTCAGGTCTTCTAGAAGAAGTTATGCTCTGTACCACTGAGTTATCCAATCAGAGTTTACCACCCCCACTGACTCTGAATTCTAATCTGAGGTGCCTGCTAAAGAAGGAGTCCACCACCCAGCTCCACTATATTTGTTTTTTAACCTGAAAAATTTTTGAAACAGTAGAAAACACAAGCTTTATTATTTTCACCCTACAAAGACAGACAAAATTTTCAGCTGTATATTGTGAAGAAAGGTGTATATTTATATGATTAGAGAGGTGGAGAAATGGCTCAGCAGTTAAGAGAGTTTACACACACACACACACACACACACACACACACACGCACACACACACAGAGAGAGAGAGAGAGAGAGAGAGAGAGAGAGAGACTGAGAGACTGAGAGAGACAGAGAGAGACAGAGAGAAAGGTACATCTTGATAAAGGAAAACAAAAAGGCTGTTGGAATTTGCAAGAATACAGATATTTAGGAAAAATGTGGATCCTTATTGCCTTACATATGAAGTATTTCATGGCTCAAGTGTCCCTCGTTCATCACAAAGGTTATTGGTCTCAAGAATAATATCTTAGGACACAAAAATATGCAATACATGTTTACAGGATTGGTCTCAGCTCACTCCCCAACACCATGTGAATACACAAGGCACAAGAAAGGGCCAAAGGCTTTGACCACTAAAACTCCCACCTCACTCCAATAAGCTGAGGAGTTGATATCACAGTGCCATAGGTTTGTCTGGGAGGTCTGAAGAGATCTGTGATTTTATTTTTGTCTACATCTGCTTTGTAAAACAATCCCTGAGATAACATGAGATTGTAAATTTCGAGTGAGATGTGGCTGAAATTTTCCTATATGAATTTAAAACAAGATCCCACCCCTACCACAACCCACCCCAAACCCTGGAGTTCTTCCTGGGTGAATTTTCAGAGGGGAAATAAGGCTGGGTCAGCTGCTGCTGTTGCTCTTCAGATGACAGGGTGTTCTGTAATAGGAAGGGGTTTGCTTGTTTGTTTGTTTGTTTGTTTTATAGTCAAGACACTTGAGCAGCTTCCCTTTGGTGTAGAGGATCAGATCCTGAAGAATACATTTCTTGTGACAAAAGATTTCCCTTTCCCCAGAAGGAGTTCACCGAGGATAACTGAGATCTGTGTGGCTGTGAATGGTCTTCCCTTCTCTGCCACACTGGTAGGGCTTCTGTCACTGAAGCTTTTGATGCTGATTGAGGGCTGAGCTGAGACTGATGACCTTCCCACGCTCACTGCACTTACACGGCTTCTCCCCAGTGTGGATGATGGCATGGTCTTCCCACACTCAATACTTCAAATGCGTTCCCCACTATGAACTCGCTGGTGCCTTGTAAGACCTGACAGGCACGGAAAGGCCTTCCCACACACCACACACTCATAGGGCTTCTCTCCAGTGTGGATGCTGAAGTGCTGGATGAGATCTTTCTGACTGGTGAAGGCTTTCCCACACTCTTTGCACTCAAAGGCATCTCCCCAGTGTGAATGCTCTGGTATGTCTTGAGGTACGACCAGTGGTTGAAGGTTTTGCCACACTGGAGGCACTGAAATGGCTTCTCCCCAGTGTGGACACATAGTGGTGGATCAGGGCAGCACTCTCAAGGAGGACCTTCCCACACTCACTGCACTCATAGGGCTTCTCTCCTGTGTGTGTCTGCTGGTGCCACAGGAGATATAACCTGTGTTGGAAGATCTGTCCACACTCAAAGCACTCATATTGGGTTCTGCCTGCTGTAGATGATGTAGTGTCAGATGAAACCTGGCCTATCTTGAAAAGCTTTCCCACATTCTTTACAAACAAAAAGTTTTTCAAGAGTGTGACTCCTGTTATGTAAAATGAACATAGAGCAGTGGGTGAAAGCTGTGCTGCACTCCTCACATTTATAAGGCTTCTCCCCACTGTGGATCCCCTGGTGCTGGGTAAGGTAGTGTTTGCAGTTGAAGGCCTGCTCACACTCCATATACTTGTATGGCTGGATCTGGTATCTCTGGTCTCCATGCAGTTCCAGGGAAGCCTGAGCCAACTTGTGAAATTCCAGGGGAACTCAGACTGCACTTTTCCACCCCTGGGGCAGGTTCCAGTGACTTCTCCTAGCCTGATGCCCACCCAAAGCAGGAGCCCTTGAGGGGAAAGCACAGTCAAGACTACCCAGTGCTCCCAGGGACTAAACCACCAATCAAAGAGTACACATGCAGGGACCCATGGCTCCAGCTTCATATGTAGCAGAGGGTAGCCTTGTTGGACATCAATATGAGGAGAGGCCCTTGGTACTGTGAAGGATTAATGCCCCACTGTAGGGGAATGCCAGGACCAGAAAGAAGGAGTGAGTGGGATGGTGAACAGGGAGAGTGGGGAGGGGATAAGGGGCTTTTGAGGGGAAACCAGGAAAGGTGTTAACATTTGAAATAGAAATAAATAATCAAGAAAACCAGAACAACAACAACAACAAAACTCCAGGATCCTACCTCACTGAGTAGCCCCAGCCCTGAGAGGACTCAGGATCCTGCCATTTAACCCACATAATACTATGTATACTAATTTAAAGCCCGGCGTGGTGGGCACGCCTTTAATCCCAGCACTCCGGAGGCAGAGCCCTGTGGATTTCAAATTTTGAGGCCAGCCTGGTCTACAAAGTGAGTTCCAGGACAGCCAGGGCTATACAGAGAAAACCTGTCTCGAAAAACCAAATATATATATATATATATATATATATATATATATATATAATTTAAAATTTAAAATACAAGCCAAAATTTTCTTAAAGACTATGGTTTTATAGTTAATTTTACTGTATATTCACTGTAGTTCTAACAGTCAGTGAAACTCACTCTAAATATTTGCCATTGTCAATGTTATTCTTGTCTTATCAGACCTGGAGTTTGAAACCAGAGTCTCATACATGAAAAATGAGTATTCTGCCTCTGAACTACATTATTTCATTTTTTTATGAATTATATATCATTTTGACAAACTGCAGGAGAATGATATGTGTAGCCATATTACTTTGTAACATACACACTGTCCTGCTATTCTGTGCATTGAAACATGTCATGTCTGTGTCCCTGATGTTTTACTTGAAGAATATGGCATACAAGTTCCTTCTTCTTTGCTTTATAGAATATATTTTAAATTATAATAATTTCCTCTCTAAAAGTAATGTTTTTGTTAAGACCTATTAATTTGTTATAAATTTTGTTGGGATTACAAATACTTTTCTGAGAAAAGTTCGCATGTTGTACAAACTCTATTCATATAAAATACCTTTTCATATAAAAGAAGAATTGCTGTTTTATCCCCATTCTAACTCTTAGTATAAATAAAATAATGCAGTGGGTTGTTCTGATGCTGCTTATATTATCATGCTAAATATTGGCTTCTTAATCTGTGGTCGTCCACAAAGTACAGAGCTACACATCTACCAAATGATGTTATTTGAATATTGTCCCGAAATACAACTGGTCAAAAAAAAAAAAAAAAAAAAAAGCAACTTGCTATGACTGGTCATCTGAGGGAGAAAGGTGGAATTTGAGGATTAAGTGAAGAGATTGCTGGTAGAGGAAGAGAAAGAAGAAAGAAGACTGAAGTGGAGGAGGTTGCCATGGGAAGAGATGAAATATAAATTCTTGGAACAGAGAAATAGCAAGTATAAGGGACTTGATCGTTGGGGAATAAGCTGAAATAGCTGTAAATCTGCCTTATTTAGGCTTGAGTTTGTAAATAAAATAGCTAGATTGTGTTTTTTTTTTTATATGGACAAGCTAGCATTATGGATCCCTTCCAACAGCAACAACCAAAAAATGATTTAAAAGCATGGCTTCTACCTTCCTAGTAGTAGCGGTTCCAGGACAACCTTACTTCTATCATCTTTTTCTTCTTCTTCTTCTTGATGCTTTTGTGCTTTTTTTTTTTTTTTTTTTGGTGACACCTTCTGTTCATGCAAGCCTGGCTATGTTTGAGCTCTATTTGAAATCCAGACTTGCCTCAAAGTGATAGAGATGCTTCTGCATCTGTTTTCTGATCTAGGATTAAGTGTGTAGCAGGGATTAAAGGCACTAACCTCCTTCAAGTAATCTAATTGCTAAATTGAATTGTGCCCTTGAAATTCACTTTCAGGAAGAAAATAGTGAACAACAGTAAAGTGTTTATTGTTCTCATGAAAAAACACTTTCATCTGAATGTTTCTTCTTGTTAGTATTGCATTAATTCATTAATATACTGAACATCATCAATAGCAAAAAAAAAAAACAAATGATACATTTTTACATGGTGAGTCAATCATTGTTGTAACAAATGGCTAATTCATTTGAAGAATTTGTAGTGCTTTCTTTGTCATGTGGCATTTTTTTTCCATAAAGGGAAGGGCAGCTTTAGGTTTAAGCATTCAAAATTTATGGTTTTGTGAATGTAAAAAATTTTAGAAGTTGTAAATCACTGATTTTCCATCCTATTTGGGGTAAGGGAAATTAAGGTTCTATGTTTTGGACTGAAGTTTAGCACAATCTCAGTGTTTGAAGATAAAACATCAACATGTGAATTTAGGGGTCACAATTGAACCTATCAATTAGCATGATTGGACAAATCAATTCACAAAGGCAACCACGTTTAAATCCACCACTCTGGAATTAATGGCAAGGATGTGTCAACCTGATCCACACTGTAGGGCTATTATGTCTAGGCATACAAGGGAAAAAAATTGTCTCTAGATGAAGTAAAAGAAAACAGAGACAGAAAAACAAAAAGGATGTGTGAAGTAGTGAGGTCACTCTGGGATGTCAGCACTGAGGAGTTAAAAGTTATATGATTGTAGTGCAAGATCATTCTGAACAAGTCAGTGAGATTGTGAGCAGACTAGGATACCATATAGACACTTGTAAAAAAACAAACAAAACAAAAAACAAATGAACAAACCAAACATGAGAGAGAGATGGAAAGATAGAGAAAACAAGAGAGAACAACAAAGACCACCACATTTTGCCACAAATTTTAATCTCTCCCTAGTATACAGTCCTCATATAATGTCCATGTTTTCCCAATAGGCAATGCACATTCCTCTCTACCAAAAGACATAAGTTCCCTTCAGCCTCCATCTTTACTATATTGTGCTAAAGACACCTTCTGGATTCTTCTTGCCCTATCTGATCCTACTATCAAGGATTCTACAGAGTTCACTGAAGCATTTAGGATCCAATCTCTCTAGAAACCAGGAAATTTTAACAAGTTTCCATTGACTACTATGTGAGAACACAGGATCAGAGGTCATAGAAGATAAATGCCAATCTTGGAATTCCTCTTCAGTGTGGTACTATTTCCATTCACTACAGTGACTTACAACACTTGACTAGGAGATGATCTTCTTCCAAAGAAGAGTCAATCATTGCATTGGAGATGCAAAACTAGGGCTGAGTTAGGATTCCTTATGTGATTCAATCACCAGGAAAAGATGTCTTTCCCTATTTTGTTTGCTTGCTTGTATTTGATGCCCCCTTTTGGCATTATCTGTTCCTCTGGGTCAGACTGACCTTGGATCTCTGGGCTTAATAGGCAGTGCTGGGGACTACTGACTCTCCTGATTCAATTTCTATTACTTTGAGTACTATGGATAAAATGGTAATCTGCCCCACCCAGGAACAGGAGTTTTGATAGAATCACTGTGTGAATTTAATCGTCATCAGTAACTGACTAACAGAAGCCAGGTGCTATAAAAGGGAACCAATCCTAATAGAACCTCAGATGAAGCAGAGCCAAGGCAGGGACACACAGTGCCTCCCTGGGCTTCTTGGCATCACCCTTGAAGTTCACTGGAGAAAGAGGTGAGGTGGAGGAATAGGTAAACTTTCCTTCCTAGTGGTCTTGAATGTGTAAGTATATGTGTATTTATGTGTGTGTATGTGTGTTTATTTGTGGACTTGTGAGAAGATTCATCACAATTATGGGTAGATCTCAGTAGTTCAATATTGCCTTTTGGAAGCTTTCCTGATCAAGAGGTTGATTTTTCTAAACTCTAAAGAAAACTCTGAGTTGGTAACCATTCAGGTATGTGTGTGGATATTTGTTTGCCTCTCTGTGAATTTAATATTCCTGATTATTCATTTTAAATATTTTCTTATGAACGTATTATTCTCTGGTGCTTTAGAATGAGACAGAAGGGTGAAACTTAAAATTTGAGGAACAGCAGAATAACTCCCAACTTTTCCAAAGGGGGAACAGACAACATTGCTGTGTTCTTAAGATCTCATGACAGATCTAAGCACCCTAGATACAGGACTTTCTGGTTATTGAGTCAATTTTTTTTCTACTTCTCAGTTGTTTTGCCCATTTCCAATTCCATGCAAGCAGATTGAAAGGACTATAGTGAAACATTTACTGTCAGGAACCCATAAAACCATCTGTGACACAAATCTCATTTGGTTTTGTGTTTGTTTTGTTAACATTAATTATGTGTTTCTTCCTTTTTTAAATTCACAGCTTTTACAGTACATCCATCAACTGTTAGCATTTTCGTAAAGTCACAAAACAGATATTAAACTACTATAGTTGAATCTTTCAGACCATTGTCACCACAATGGCTTCACAGCAGGCACCAGCAAAAGACCTTCAGACCAACAATTTAGAGTTTACTCCAACTGATAGTTCTGGTGTGCAGTGGGCAGAAGACATCTCTAACTCACCAAGTGCTCAGCTAAACTTTTCCCCAAGTAACAATGGCTGCTGGGCAACTCAGGAGCTGCAAAGTCTCTGGAAGATGTTCAACTCCTGGTTGCAGCCAGAAAAGCAGACTAAGGAGCAGATGATTTCTCAACTGGTCTTGGAGCAGTTTCTCCTCACTGGGCACTGCAAGGACAAGTATTCTTTGACTGAGAAGTGGAAAGCCAGTGGTAGCGATATGAGGAGATTCATGGAGAGTCTGACTGATGAGTGCTTGAAGCCTCCTGTCATGGTGAGTTCCTCCGGGGTTTAGTAGAAGGAAAGGCAGAAACATTTGGGGTTTGGGAAAAGTAGGGGGTTTTGTATTGTTTTGTTTTGTTTTTTCTTTGATTGCTTGTCTATGTTGTATTTTACAAAGGAGATTATATTCTGTAACAAAAATCTTTATACTGAAGAAAAATGATTGCCTCAAATTATCATGAATATAGCAGAAAGGAGCCTATCAATTAGGTTTGATATGCACAACTAAGTCTAGTTTATTTACATGTTAGTAGAGAGAATGAAGAATTGTCCTGGGGCAGACTTTAAGGATGTAGAAGAGATAACTTGTGTGTGAGACCCAGCTTGTTCCTGGAGATGCTTACTGAGTATTCATGAGGACTATGTTAGATCCTGCCATGAACACTTATACACAGGGTTCACAGTGCTAGCCTGTGATCCGTGGAAGTGTGTGGCAAAAATTTGGGATTAAATTGACTAGATGGATTCTCAAATTGGCTGTTACTTATCATTGAATCTCTGTCTAGAAAACTGAGGTGTCAGAATGGTAAAGTTCTGATATTGAAATATGGTTGGTGCTGTATACAAAACAGCACCATACCCATAAGAATTTCTGTGATGCATAATGGTGCTTCAGTCCAAACATTCAAATTTGGATAGACCTAATAAAGATTTAATTATGTTGGATGTTTTCTCAAAGCCGTGATTTGCAAAATTCTTAGTTATTTACAGAAATTGTGAAAAGTTGAAAATATTCTACCACCCCATACATGCATTCCTACATACCAATTAAAAATGCTTCCTATTTCAGATATTTTGTTTAGATTTTTATTGGTTTAGTTTTGTGGTTCATTTCCTGGTTGCTTGCTTGCTTGTATTTGTGATTTACAACATGGTTTGTTTGTTTTTTTGCTTGTTTGTTTATTTTTGGAGACAGGGTTTCTCTGTATAGCCCTGGCTGTCTTGGAACTCACTTTGTAGACCATGCTGTCCTAGAACTCAGAAATCTGCCTGCCTCTGCCTCCTAAGTGCTGGGATTAAAGGCGTATGCCACCACTGCCCTGCTGCAGCATTGTTTCTTTATGTAGTCTTCCTTGGCCTTGTAAGCAGAGGAATTACCCTCCCTCTGCTACTCAAGTGTTAGGTTAAATGGTTTTTGGGTTTTAGGTTTTGTTTTAGGGATTGTTTTTGTTTTGTTTTGTTTTGTTGAGACAGGATTTCTCTGTGGAGCCCTGGCTGTCCTGGAATTCACTCTGTAGATAGACCTGGCCTCAAACTCAGAAATCCTCTTTCTTCAGCCTTCCAAATTCTGGGATTAAAGGCACGTGCCACACAGCCCAGCTAAATTAAATCTTTTGACCACACCTTACAAGTTAAGAATTATACTGCATATACTCTTTGAGTTTTAATTTAAGTTTAAATTTTCATACTAAGTACACTGCTCCCCTAATATCTAGTCATGTTCCTGAGAACAGGCCTTGTGATTCTTTGAGACACTACATTCAAAACAAAGATCAGATAAAGTTAAGACAATCTGAAAACATGGGCTAGCCAGTTTAAGGAAGGCTTATCCTCCTTCAATGTGTTGACCAGTTAAAGAAACTATGGTTGGCAGAGCTCACAGGAACACAACTTTGTGTGTCTCTAGGGACAATGACTTGACATTTGGAAACACATTATCTATAGTGACTTTAGAATTCAGAATTTGTGAGTGCCAGGAATGATCATTAGACTTAAGGCCTAGACGAATGAGCTAGTCAATATTCCAGTGTCCCTGTGCTTGCAGGTTGAGGTTAGGTGTCTGCAATCCACGTGCTCGTGCATAAGAAGAGCATGTCTTCCCTTACAGGTCCATGTTTCAATGCAAGGACAAGAAGCCCTCTTTTCTGAAAACATGCCATTAAAAGAAGTCATCAAGCTTTTGAAACAACAGCAATATGCAACAAGGCCAACACCAGATAATGAGCAGATGCCAGTAGACACCACACAAGATAGATTATTGGCCACAGGTTAGTTGGTAACCTAGATAAAAGAGTCATGTTTTGAGGGGGTCCATTTTGGATACATTTTCATAGATTGTCTTCTTTCCAAAGGACAAGAAAACAGTGAAAATGAATGCAACAACTCTTGTAATGCTACTGAAGGAAATGTTGGTGAAAGCTGTAGTGGAAATGAAATGGACTCCCTTCTTATTATCCAGAAAGAACAGCACCCTGAGCATGAAGAGGGGAATGTTGTTTGTCAATTCCCTCATGGTGCCAGAAGAGCAAGTCAAGGCACCCCCAGTCATCATGTAGACTTCCCGAGTGCTCCGACTACTGCCGATGTCCCCATGGAGGAACAACCAAAGGATTTATCCAGAGAAAACATCTCTGAGGACAAGAACAATTGCTATAACACTTCCAGAAATGCAGCTACTCAAGTATATAGTGGTGATAATATTCCCAGGAACAAGTCAGACTCCCTTTTCATTAACAAGAGAATATATCATCCTGAGCCTGAGGTGGGAGATATTCCTTATGGAGTTCCTCAGGATTCTACAAGAGCAAGTCAAGGAACATCTACATGCCTGCAAGAGTCACTTGGGGAATGTTTTTCTGAAAAAGACCCTAGGGAGGTACCAGGGTTGCAGTCTAGGCAAGAGCAGCTTATCTCTGATCCTGTCCTTCTTGGTAAGAATCATGAGGCAAACTTACCATGTGAAAGTCATCAAAAGAGATTCTGTAGAGATGCCAAACTATACAAGTGTGAAGAATGTTCTAGGATGTTCAAACATGCCAGGAGCCTTTCATCCCACCAGAGAACTCACCTGAATAAGAAGAGTGAATTGCTTTGTGTCACCTGTCAGAAAATGTTCAAACGAGTCTCTGACCGCCGAACCCATGAGATCATACACATGCCAGAAAAGCCTTTCAAGTGCAGCACATGTGAAAAGTCCTTCAGCCACAAGACCAACCTGAAGTCTCATGAGATGATTCACACAGGAGAAATGCCTTATGTCTGTTCCCTATGTAGCCGTCGCTTTCGCCAATCATCCACTTACCATCGTCACCTGAGGAATTACCACAGATCTGACTGAACTATCTAACATCCTCAGCAGAGACTGGTAGGGCTTCAGCCTCAGTATGTCATCTTCAAAGAGAGAAGAATGTTGCAAGTAAATTGTACTGTCCCAATAATGATATAACATGCTTGTGGATTGCCACTTTTATGTTTTGTTTTGTTTTTTATTTTGTGTGTGTGTGTATGTAATTTTTTGTCTGTATTTCCATAGTTCCACAGCATAAGTTATTAGAATACTTTGCTGTTAATTCTTGAGTTGCTTCTTGCTTTTAGACAGTGTCTTTCTGGTTGACAGCTTTATAAACCTGTCTTTCTGGCACTAGAGTTTCCAAACATTTTCTGATCTCCACTTTTATTCTCTACAGTGTTCTTGACAGAAGCCTGGCATTCCCTCTGACATTTTTCTACATGTTGGGGTTTTCATCCCAAGTCTTAGGGTTGCAAGTTAAATGCATTGCCTCTTCAGACATCTCATGCCCTGTCTACTGCTTACAGTTCAAGAATATTTCTCTACATTACTAGAACGACATTCAAAGTGGAATAATAAATAAATAAATAATCAACAATTGCTCAGAGTAGTTTGGAGGATCCTCCCCTACCTGTTCAATTATCATTCTCCCGACATTCTGCGTAGCTCTGGTTTCAGAACACCTATGCACTTGGTTCAAGGAGCAGGATTTATGGATACTTGTCTCACATGATGAAAAATAGCTGACAAAAGCAAGTCTTTTTCCATGAATAACTTTCAAAAAACTAATGTTCAGAATGTGAAGTGGCATAAGAGTCATGTTGAGAAACAGGATTCTGTGCAGAGTTGAAGACAACAGGCACAGGCTAATTGAGTTGTTGGGGTCTGTGTGTGTGTGCTTGCGATTCCCATGAGTTATGTAAGTTTCCATATCAGGTAGAAACATTGAGGATGCATTATGACTTTGCCACTATGTTCCTGGTGATACCTTTCAGCACGCAATCAGAAGGCTTCAGTTTTAAAAGTACACAATGATCAGTACCCATAATCAGCTTCCAAACACTGACACCACTGCATACACTAGCAAGATTTTGCCGAAAGGACCCAGATATAGCTGTCTCTTGTGAGACTATGCTGGGGCCTAGCAAAATCAGAAGTGGATGCTCACAGTCAACTAGTGGATGGATTACAGGGCTCCCAAGGGAGGAGCAAGAGAAAGGACCCAAGGAGCTAAAGGGATCTGCAACCCTATAGGTGGAACAACATTATGAACTAACCAGTACCCCGGAGCTCTTGACTCTAGCTGCATATGTATTTAAAGATGGCCTAGTCGGCCAGCACTGGAAAGAGAGGCCCATTGGACATGCAAACTTTATATGCCCCAGTACAGGGGAACGCCAGGGCCAAAAAAAAAAAAGGGAATGGGTGGGTAGGGAAGTGGGAGGGGGAAGGGTATGGGGGACTTTTGGGATAGCAATGGAAATGTATTTGAGGAAAATATGTCATAATATATATATATATATATATATATATATATATATATATATATATATAAAGTACACAATGGCCTTAGCTGACATGAATACCAACACAAGTTATACATTTCCCCACCTAGGATTTTATTGCTGGCATTGCTTGTTCTGGACCGAGTCGCCAGCATTTGGTTCTCTAACCCTTTTGATTTTGGCTTGTTCTTTGATCTTTATTTTTCTAGTGAAGTTGGATAATTTTGTTCCTCATTGTTTCAACATTAACGTTTAATGGATTTGAGTTTTTGGTTTAGTTTAGCTTTCTATATTTTGAGATTATAGCCTTTGCAGGATTTCAGAGGTTTGGATTAGCTTCAGTGCCATATTCAAATAAGGTTGCATCCTAAGGTTAGGCATTAAGCCTTATACAGGTAAGCATCAGAGGTAGAATTCAGATGATAATACTGTGCTATCCAGATATGGAGAATCCCTGCAATCCTTGTACCTGGCATCTGTCAGCAGGAACACTAGAATCCAATCATTCTCTGTTAAAAGACTCACAACATATCTTTCCTAAAAACAAAATGATAAAATAAATAAGTAGCCTACCATCACCACCACCACCTAAACCAAGAAAAACAAACAAACAAACAACGCAAATACCAAAAACAAAAAAACCAACCAAACAAACAAACAAAAAAACCCCTGAAAACACCATCTCACACAAACCTGAGAAAATGGAGTTACAACACTTTAATTCCAGCAGTGTATAAAGGCAGAGGCAGGTACTTAGGCCTGGGCAGGGCAGGTGCCTATGCAGAGGCATAAGCAGGGGCAGTGGCATATCTCTGATTCTGTGGCCAACTTTCAATAACAGGTTTATGAACCTATGTGAGGAAACCTCATTGTGGCTAGATGACATGCTCATAAGGTTTAATGTCAGATATTTACATTACATTTCATAAAATTTGCACGATTATAGTTATCAAGTAGCAACAAACATGTCTTTGTGGTTGGGATCCACCCCAGCATGAGGAACTGCATTACAGGGGTGCAGAATTTAGAATGTTGAGAACCACTCTTCAAGAAGTTGAGAAAGAAGATCCAAATGGCTGAAATGTAAATAACTAAATAAAAAAATAAAATAATTAAAAAAAAAAGAATAACAAGTTTTAACCAGACTGTGCTGGTGAGTGTCTTTAATTCCAGCAGAAGAGGGTGAGGCAGGCCGATCTCTGAGCTGAGGACAGCATTATATAGAAAATTCCAGGATATGCAGAGCTACACATGGAAACCATGTCTTTTAGGGAAGGTGAAGGTTAAGAATACCAGTTTTTAAATATGAATACTTATTTTTCTCTTTTGGAAAGATCCATGAGAGAAATCTCTTACATCAGACTCATTGAATTTTTTCCTTCTATTTGCCATGATGTTATCTGAAACCTTGATAAAGAGAATGATACAGCTATTACATTTGTGATTGAGCATAACAGAGTCATTCATTCTCTACAGTTTGCTTAGTTTTATAACCCCTTCACAGCACAAACACATTTTTCTGATGATTTGTTAGTGTCACTCCTATCTATGGGTATAGATGGAATAGTGTAAAGAGTGCTATACCACTGCTAAGCATATACCCCCTCCCCCCAAAAAAAAACATAAAATAAGGGCACATGCTCCACTATGTTCAGAGCAGCCTTATTCATAATAGCCAGAAACTGGAAACAACTCAATATGTCCCTCAACAGAAGAATGGATACAGAAATTGTGGGATATTTACATACTGGAGTACTACTCAGCTATTAAAAACAATGGCTACATGAAATTCACAGGGAAATGGATGGAACTAGACTAAATCATCATGAGTGTTGTAACCCAGACACAAAAGAACACACATGGTATATACTTACTGAGAAATAGGCTTTAGCCTGAGAACTCAGAATAATCACATTACAACCCACATACCTTATGTAGATTAAGAAGAAAGACTAAAGTGTAGATTCTTCAATCCTACATAGAAAGGAGAACACAGTAATCACAGTACCAAGAGGGAAGGAGGGACCTGGGATGGAGAGAGAAGGGAGAGGGAAAAAGGGGGACAGGAACAGGTATTGGAAGGAACAGGAGAGAAGTGCAGAGGATCAGGAAAGTGAATGGAAACATGTAGGAGAGGGGCAAGGGGAAATGCAGGTAGCCACTTGAAAGTCCTAGACTCCAGGGATATGAGAGGCTCCAAGAAGACAATAACAATTATTTAGCCAAAAACCCAAGAAAGAGGAGATACAACCTGTAGAGACAACCAACAGTATATAGGCACAACCCCTATAGAGAGATGGGGCCACCCAATCATCTAAATTTTTAACCCAGAAATGTTCATGTCCATAGGAAAAACAGGTGCTTCCTCCCTCTGAGGGCTCTGACATATTAAAACACCTTGCATGGAAAAAATGCCAATACTCTCTGCTCTAATTTTTGTTATTTTAAGGGAATACCCCCCAATGGGTTGCCTTCCCGTTAGTTATAGAACTTTTCTTTCTGAACCTCCAGATAGATCAGTTCCAGATACAAAGCCCCCACATCTTAGAAAGTTAATGTGGGAGCTTTCTTTCTTTCTTTTAAAAATTACATAAATAATGCATTTGCTTTATTATTCTTTTATATAATTAGTTAATTTATTTTTTACACTCCATTATTTATTTACTCCTTCCACCCTCCTATCCCATACCTCCTTCTCACGCCCCTGTCTCCACATGGATGTCCCCACTCTCCGCACCCCACCTGACCTCTTAACTCCCTGGGGCCACCAGTCTCTTGAGGATTAGTTGCATCATCTCTGAATGAAAATAGACCCAGCAGTCCTCTACTGTTTGTGTGTTGGGGGCCTCATATCAACTGGAGTATGCTGCCTTTTTGGTGGCCCAGGGTTTGAGAGGTCTCCGGGTTCCACGCCAATTGAGATGTGTGTTTCTCCTACAGGGTCATCCTTCTCCTGGGCCTCTTTGTCCTTAACTAATTCAACAACGGGATCACCTGCTTCTGCCCATCGCTCTGGGTGCAAATATCAGCATCTGACCCTTCCAGCTGCTTGTTGGGTTTTTCAGAGGGCAGTAATGATAGATCCCTTTTTGTGAGCACTCCACCAGCCTCAATAATAGTGTCAGGCCTTGGGACCTCCTATTGACCTGGATCCCACTTTGGACCTGTCACTGGACCTTCTTTTCCTCAGTCCCCTCTCCATTTCCATCCCTGTAATCCTATTAAACAGAAACAATTATAAATCAGAGTTGTGACTGTAGGATGGCTCTCCTCTCCCTTATTTGAAGCCCTGTCTTCCTGTTGGAGGTGGGCTCTATAAGTTCCCTTTCACTGCTGATGACATGTCATCTAAGATCCCTCCCTTTGAGTCCTGAGAGACTGTCACCTCCCAGGCCTCTGGTGCATTTTGGAGGGTTTCCCCTGCCCCACCTCATATCTCCTGAGGCTACCTGTTTCCATTCTTTCTGCTGGCCCTCATGGCTTCCTTCAGTCTTTTCCCCTGAATCAGTACCAGATCAGGTTCTCCTCTCCTCCCTATTTCCCCCCACTTTTTCTCTCAGATGCCTTCCTCCCTCCTAACTTGTGATTGCTTTCTTCTCCCTCTAAAGTGGGACTGAAGTGTCTTCATTTGGGCACTTCAGGTTCTTGATCTTTGTGAGGTCTGTGGAATGTACCTTGGGTGCTCTGCTATTTTGTTTGTTTCTTTGTTTGTTTGTTCTGTTTTGCTTTCTCCTGCTGACATCTACTTATTAGTGAGTACATGCCATGCATGTCCTTTTGGGTCTGAGTTACCTCACTCAGGATGATATTTACTAGTTCCATACATTTACCTTCGAAATTCAGGATGTCTTCATTCTTAATAGCTGCTGAGTACTATACCATTGTTTAAATGAACCACATTTTCTTTATCAATTTTTTTGTTTTGGGGCATCCAGGTTGTTTCCAGCTTCTGGCTATCACAAATAAGGCTCCTATGAACATAGTGGAACACATGCCCCTGTGGCATGGTGGATCATCTTTTGGGTATATTCCCAAAAGTGGTATAGCTGAGACTTCAGGTAGATCCATTTTCTTTTTCTTTTTTAAAAGAGATATTTATTATTATAAATAAGTTCACTGTAGCTGACTTCAGACACACCAGAAGAGGGCATCAGATCTCATTTTGGGTGGTTGTGAGCCACCATGTGGTTGTTGGGGATTTGAACTTAGGACCTTCATAGGAGCAATCAGTGTCCTTACCCACAGAGCCATCTCACCAGCCCTAGATTTTTTTATAGAGTAGTTGGACCAGTTTGTGATCCTACCCTCAATGGAGGACTGTTTCTCTTTCTCCATATCCTCTGCAACACATGTTGTCACCTGTGGTTTTGATCTGAACCATTTGGATTGGTGTAAGGTGGAATTTCAGGGTTGTTTTAATTTGCATTTCTCTGACCACTAAGGACTTTGAACATTTCATTAGGTGCCATTCGAGATTCCTCAGTGCTGAAATCTCCATTTATTTCTTTACCCCATTGTTGGATTGGGTTGTTTGGTGTTTTGGTGATTAGCTTCTTGAGTTCTTTATATATTTTATATATTGGCCCGCTAGAGAACTTCTCCAGCTGATAAACAACTTCAGCAAAGTGGTCAGATATAAAATCAACTCAAATACATCAATAGCCTTTCATTATTAAATGGATAAACAGGCTGATACAGGAATTAGGGAAACAAATCTCTTCACAATTGTCATAAATAATACAAAATATATAGGGGTAAGTCTAATCAAACAAGTGAAAGACCCGTATGACAATAACTTCAAGTCTCTCAAGAACAAAATCAATGAAAATGGAGAGATCCCCCATGATCATGGATTGGCAGAATTAGCATAGTAAAATTGGCCTTCTTACCAATGGTAATCTATAAATTCTATGCAATCCCCATCAAATTCCCGAAACAATTCTTTAAAGACATAGAAAGAACAATTCTCAAATTCATCTGAAAAGGTGAAACAAAATAACAACAGCAACAAAAAACCAAAAATCAAAAAAAAAAAAAAAAAACACCAAAAAACGAAAAAACACACACCACCACCAAGAATTAAAAAACCAGAATAGTGAAAAACATTTTTAACAATAAAAGAATGGCTGCAGGAAACCACCATCTCTGACCTGAAGCTTTAGTACAGAGCAATAGTGATTAAAAAAAAAAACTGCATAGTATTGGTACAGAAACATATACATTGATCAGTGGAATAGAATTGAAGACTGGAAAATAAAACTTACGGATAGTTGATCTTTGACAAAGAAGCCAAAAAGATAAAGTGGAAAAAAAAAGCATCTTCAATAAATGATTCTGGTCTAACTGGCTGTCTGTATCTAGAAGAATGAAAATAGACCCATATTTGTCACCTTGTTCAAAGCTCAAGTACAAGTGGATCAAAAACGTCAACATGAAACAAGATACACTGAATGTAACAGAATAGAAAGTGAGAAAGAGCCTTGAACTAATTGGCACAGGGGGGAATTTCCTAAAGAGAACTCCAATGGCTCATGCTCTAAGATCAAGAATTGGCAAATGGGACCTCATAAAACTAGAAAACTTCTGTAAGACAAAGAACATATTCAGTAAGATAAATTGGCAACCTACAGATTGAGAAAAAAATGTGGGAGCTTTTAATAATGATGTCAGGGTATTATAACTGTAATGAAAGTTTTATAAGGCCAAGAGAGACTATGCCTCCAAAGAATGTCTACAAGAATATCAGGATAATGATAAATTGTGGGTATCCTTGCTTCAAGATGTCTTAATTGTGGATCTAGTTCTTGGGATTCAGTATAAGATCCTTGGAAAAACCAATAAATAATTTATAACTATTCTATAAGCTCACCATTTTATGATTATATAAAACATTTAAGCCAGGCAGTGGTTGATGCATACGTTTAATCCCAGCACTTGGGAGGTAGAGACAGGCAGATTTCAGAGTTCCAGGACAGCCTGGCCTAGAGAGTAAGTTCCAGGACAGCCAGGGCTACATAGAGAAACCCCAGTCTTGAAAAAACAACAAAACAAAACAAAACAAAACAAAACAAAACAAAACAAAACAAAACAAAACAAAACACAAACAAAATACCAAAACAAAAACAAACAAACAAACAAAAACAACCCACAAAAACGAAAACCAAAACCATTTAATCAATGAGTTACAGCTTTTTCATTGATATAGTCCTCATACATTTACAAATGAGTCTGTAAATAGATGATTTGCTGCAGGATGGGTGGAATCTGTTTATGCCAGTCACTCTCCTTTACATAATATTACTAATATTCTTCCAGGATTATTTAGGCATTTTGCTGCAACTAACATGGTCCTTTTAAAAAGCCTAAGGAAGCTAAGAGCATTCCTTTGGCAATAGATCTTACCTAAGCTTTTGGTATACTAGCTGGACAATCCTCAGATTTGAAAATTACTAAGGTAGAAGGATCTTATCAGGTAAGCTGTTCCAAATGTATTTTAATTAATTGTGTTGATCCTATATCAATTAAAAATTATTGTTATTTTGTTATTACAAATACTTACTTATATTATACTTCTTGTAGATTTAAAAGATGATGTTTGGTTTGACAAAGTAGGCTTACAAATGCTTAAAAGAGTTAATGCACTAATTAAACCAAAGCATTTTGTTGTGGCTCTGATTTTAGGCATTAGTGCTTTAATAGCCATCCTTACTTCACTTTCAGTCTCAACAGTCACCTTAGTCTCAGATATGAAGTCTGCACAGTTTGTTAATGATGTAAATAAAAATGTCTCTTTAACACTTGCAAGACAATGAGTTCCAGATAAAATATTAGAAGTAAAAAGTGGTGCTGTAGAGGATGTAATTTTATCACAGGACAAGAAGTGGAAAATATTAAAGTTAGCTTTTTACCAAGTGCCATGCCAGCTTTCAGTAATGTGTGTAGCGCCATTACCTTATAATGAAAGTCATAATTGGAATTTTACTAAAAATTTGTTGAGAATTTGGAAAGACAATGATATTACTCATGACATGGCTCAATTACAAGCCCAGATCTCTGCTGTAAGCAAAGCACATGTTGAATCTATTAGCATAGAGGATTTGACTCAGTCTATTAGCTCTGGTTCATGGTCATTAAACCCTGTTAGTTGGTTACATTGAATTATTCTTGTCATAGGAATAAGTCTTATTATTATTTTTTTCCAGTCATCTTCTGTCTACAGCTCTACAGTCAAAAGAGATAGTTGTGAGTTCCACAGACTGAGAATAAAACTTCAACAGAAGGAGGCCTTCTAGAATCTGTTGTGGAACTCTTGCCCAGAACAACATACTGAGCCATAGTTCTCATGGCAATGTATCTGTTTTGTTTCCTTTTATTCCTTTTCTTATTTATGACATGTTCCTGGTAGCCTAGTCCAAGATCTTAAGGGAGAATAATAGGTAAGAAACCATCTCTTGATATGGGGTAACTAACATGACCTTATCCCCAGGAAATCCAACACTTTTCTTTATAAATCATTTACAAAATTATATAATTGTACTATGATAGATAAATCTTTTCCAACAATAAAATTTCATATGGATACACATTTATCATCAGAAGAGGGTTTTGTTATATGCTTAAGAAAGACTAAAATAAAAGAAGTAAAATAATTTAACTTTAAACATTGAAGATTTATAAAAAAAAAGTCAGGCACTAGATGTTAAAAAATAATTGACCATAAAGACATATTAATCTGCTCTTGGAAATATGCCACTAGCCTTGGATGACTGAATATTGCTTTCAGAGTTGTAACACTTGGATGATTTCTATAAATAGTAATACTACCCGTTCTCTTTGTAATTCACTGAATACATCTTTTCAGAGTTGTAATGTTTGCTTGATTTTTATGCTTTACTGTGCCAAATGATAATGATGGTATTTGAGATTGCTTCACTGAACATGTCTTTTAAGAGTTGTAATATATATGTTTTTAATGTATAAAAACCCTAGCTTGAGAGCTGCAAAATAGACTCAGATTAAACCTGCCTCTATGTTTGTTTCTGTTTGTCATTGGTGAATCCTTACCCACCTAGCCTTCAAGGACCCACATTCCAGGGACCCCATACTTGATCGGGGTGATCCATGACAGAGAGGGACAAAAATTAGAACAGAGACTGAAGGAAAGGCCATCCGGAGACAATCCCACTTTGGGACCTTTCCCACCTCCAGTTGCTAAACAGCCATACTTCCTGATGCCAAGAAGTGCTTGATGATAGAAGCCTGATATAGCTGTTTCCTGAGCGGTTCTACCAGCACCTGACCAATACAGATGCAGACACTTACAACCAACCATCAGACTGAGCCTGAAAATACCAATGGAAGAGTTAGGGGAAGGACTGAAGGAGCTTACAGCCCCATAAGAAGAACAATATCGACTACTTAGAACACCCAGAGCTCCCATGGAGGGAGCCAGGACTCCATATACATATGAAGCAGAGGATGGCCTTATTTGACATCATTGTGAAGGGAGGGACTAGAGAAGGGAGATGCTAGAGTGATGAGGTGGGAGTGGTTGAATGGGTGAAGATGTGACCTCATAGAGGTAAGGTGAGGTGACTGAGGGGGGATGGGATGGGTATTTCTGGAGGAGTAAACTGGAAAGGGGATATAATTTGAAATGTAAGTGAATAAAATGATGTTTTAATAAAAGTACATTCCAGCTATGACCATTTAGAAAAAAATTAAGGCCTTCATTATTGATGGGGACTTTGAGGAACACTACCATTAATTCCTGGCCTGAACTGTAGGGCAAGGCTTCCTGTAAAGCAATGCTTCTCAAACAGTGTGTCATAACAACTGTAGAACACATATTTCCTCTGGTCTTAAAATGTGCAACTCTTGGGCAACATGAGAGGGACACCAACTTTGAGAGAACAGGGAAGAAGGAGAGAATATGGCTTCCACAGATTACAGTGCCTAAAGCTAAACTGCAAACTAACAGGGCTACAGTGCCTACCAAGCCCAGCCAACTCAAAGACATACACAGACCACCCAGGCATATGGGCAACAAAGCCAGGGAACCTATAGACAGCCTACTGATGTCTGCTATACCCACTGGCACCTATGGGCAGATTGCATAGGGAACTTCTTATGGGCAGCCGCCTACTGGTTATATCACTCCAACTTCCCCCAGGCATATGGTCAGCCTGCCCAAGGATATGGCACTGATGCTTATGACACCAACAATTCTACACTCATCAAAACACAGGCCTTTTACACAGCTCAGTCTACATATGTCACCCAGGCTGCCTGCTGAGCTTATGATGAGCAGCTAGTAGCCAGCACCCAGAATCCATGCCACCTAAAAGACAACAAAATGGTACCAAGCACACTTAGACTAGTCAAACTCAATCTATCACAGGGAGATTATAACCAGCCTAGTCTAGGATACAGATGACCATTATCGCCAAGCACTCAGAAGATATACTAGGCAGCCAGTTATAACACCTCCATCATATCTTATCTTGTATATGGTCACCTTTATAAGACTTGCCTTGGTCAGTCATAATGTCTGTTCACAGCAGTACAAGTTTAACTAAGACAGAAGTTAAAAGACAAGGAGTAGGATATTGCTAGTATAGGCCTGACCTTATTTATTTATTTATTTATTGGAAGAATGTGGATATGGGGACTTTGGATTTGGAATGCATTGGAATGATTTAAATGGGGCAAAAGGAACTACAATATTAAGAATATGGAATAATTTATTACTGAGAAATGGTTTGAATTGTGCAGACCTGGCCTAAGAGGTTTCAGGGGAGATTTTCAATATGTGTCCTAAAGAGTGCTTTTGTGATAGTTTGGGGAAGAATGTGATCCAATTTTGCTCTTCTTTTAAGAGCTTGTGTGAGGCTAAAGTAAAGAAAGTCAGATTAATTAAATTGAGAAAGAAAGTCTCAGAAACGCCCATCATAGACTTTTTTTTCCCCTCTGGTTAAGTTTCCCAAAAAGCATTTTAAAGAAGCATGGTAAGCTGATAAAGGAAAAATATAAAATATATAATCTGAGTATAAAGGGCACAAGGAAGTAAAATGGAGCTGAATTCAGTGTTCATGATATTAAATTGAACTAAGGGAGTAGTGCCCTTGTGGCAAGAACCTACCCAACTAAATTTAGATCCAAGCATGATGGTACACATATTTAATACCAGCAGACAAAGTTGAGCAGATCCCTGAAGGAAGACAGCCTGAGACAGAGCATGTTCTAGGTGGGGGGGAAAAAAAAAGCTTAAATCCAGGTGTGGTAACACACACCTTTAAACCCAGGAGTCAGGCATTCTGATATCTAAATTCAATGTCAATATACAGAGCATGATACAGGACAGCCAAGCTTAGGCAGTGAAGAAGTTAGAAAAGAGGAAACTAGTGATAATGTAATAAAACAAGAGGCCCATGTTCGAGCTGTTGCAAGCTTCAGGACATAACAGCTTGGGACATGTTTCTCAAACTTTATAGTCAAGAGGAAATGAGACTACTGCTGGTTAGCTGAAGCTAAGGAATTAGTGGTGACCAGCATCATTGAGGTGAAAACTTCTGGGACGTGTTTACTGAGAGCGCAAAATCATGGTCCAGAGATAGCCAAGGTTGTTCATCATGCTGCAGCTATACTTGGTGTGTAAGAGTCACCCAGGTTGTACTGGTTTTGAATGCATGAAGGGGTCATGAATATCAGCTGAGGCTTAGCACTGTGAGAAGCCATGGAAGGCTTAGCTGCAGATGCAGCTGATATCCCGGGAATGATGGGGTTATAGAAAGAATTTGAAGCTTGACATCATGAAGAGAGCCTATAAGAGGTTATTGGTGAAGCCTAGTTGCAGGTAAATACCCCAGCATACTGGAGAATCCAGTCCCATGGGATGCTCACCAAGAACAAAAGCAGCAGTGGAGTGGATGAACCTGAGCTTGGAGTGATACAGAGAACAGAGCTGGAGACCTGACACCTGCCCCTAGGAGGAGCCCAGAAGATCATGTATGGATCCTGGTTTCAAAGAAGCTGTAACATCCAAGTTGCCTCAGAGACCCAAGAGTTTCAAGGTGCCAGAGCCAATGGATATCTCCTCAGCAATGCTGGTAACACAGAATGGAACCAGCTCAGGAAAAGAAGTTTGTTGCCATCAACAAAGATGCAAAAGGTGATGCAGAACTGACAACTGCTTTGACATCAGACATGGAGATACAAAGTTTAGAGTTTGCACAGCTGGTTCCTGTCTTGATTTGGAGACTAAAGATAAGTGTTTGGCTGGATCTCAGTAGAGACCTTGAACCTTGGAATTTTAAAATTGATACTGCTGTACACTATGTGAACTTTAAAAGTTGGACTAAATGTACTTTTTTGTTTTATATGACTAGCTATGGCCTCCATAGACTCGTAGTTGAATAAGCCAACTGGAGTCACATAGTGGAATGTCATGGTTTGAGTATGCTTGGTCCATGGAATAGCACTATTTGGAGACGTGTCCATGTTTGAATAGGTGTGTCACTGTCGCCATGGGCTTCAAGAACCTCATTCTAACTGCCTGGAAATCAGTCTTGCACTAGCAGCCTTCAGATGAAGATGAAGAACTCACTGTTCTGCCTGTACCATGCCTGCCTAGACGCTATCATGCTGCTACCTTGATGATAATGGACTCGCCCTCTAAACCTGTAAGGCAACCCCAATTAAATGTTGTTTTTTATAAGATGTACCATTGTCAGGGTGTTGGTTCACAGCAGTAAAACACAAAATAAGACAGTTACTCCCCTCAGACTGGATCCTATAGCCAGGCTAAAAATCAATATAGCCAACAGAGTAGCAGCTATGGACAGCAGAGTTCATTTCAAAACAACCACTCCAGTTCATGGGTATTTATTGGCAGAAATATGGAAACTTTTCCTGACAAGGGGATAACCAGAGCTTAAGTGATCCTGATAATTGTGCCAGGAGAAGAGGGAGATTTGATTCTAGAAGCATTAGCAAAGGTGGGCAGGGAGGAGTGGAATGGGTAGTGCTGGAAATCAAGGGGTCTTCAATAAGCCTGCTGGACCCATGGATGAAGGACCAGATCTTAATCAAGACTTTCCTATAGACACCGATGAAGACTCTGACAACAGTGAAATTTATGTGCAAGGATTAAGTGACAATGTGACTTTGGATGATCTGAAAGACTTCTTTAATCCGTGTGGGACTGTCAAGATGAACAAAAGAACTGGTCAAGCCATGATCAATATCTGCAGGGATAAGGAAACAGGAAAGCCTAAATGTGATGCCGCAATGTTCTACAAAGCTCCACCATCTACCAACAGTGCCATGGAATGGAGATGGAAAAGATTTTCAATGAAGCAAACATAAAGATTCTCTAGCCCGAAAGAAGCCTCTAATGAACAGGGTGCAGGGTGGCATGAAATCACGTGACGACAGAGGGATACCACCACCACTTCGTGGAAGTTCTGGTTGCCCAGGATGTCCTGGAGGAACCTTGGTTTATATGCCAGGCCATGGAGGAGGTAGCAGAAGCTTCCTCACAAGAGGGCCTCTGAGGCTCAAGAGGGAATCCCTTTGGAAGGCAAAATTTCCAGCAGCAAGCAGTGTCTGGCAGTGTCTCAATCTGGGCTGTGGAAACCAAATGTCACCTGGAGAACAGAATTCGACCAGAGTTAGGCCCCTAATGCTGAGGGTTCCTTCTTCCACCATTTCCACCTCAGGGTGGTAATCATAGCTGAGGCAGCCCTGGTGGCATGTGAGGAGGAATAGTTGGACTGATGGGCTGACTGCGATTATCGTGGCTGAATGTTGAGAGGTGGTAGAGGTGGAGACAGATAAGACTTCTGAGGAGGCCTCAGCATGGACCAGGTTGGGCTTTGGTACAGGAAGACAAGGTAGTCCTAGTGGCCCTCCTGGACCTTTATTGGATCAGATTGAAGGAACAGGCAGACTTGGAGGTCCTGGGAAATTGGATAAAGGTGAGCACCATCAGGAACACAGAGACTAGCCCTACTAGAGACATGCAGAGCTGCATTGATGACCAGATATATGTTTTAAAATAGAAAATGTTTTAATTGTATAATTCCATGTTTATAATGTTGGTGAGAATATTATGTTTATTCTTTGCCTGTAATTTTTATTTTCATCATTTGTGAGGAAACATTAAAACAAGCTGAATAGTGAAAAAATCCACATCCATATGTATTTTTAATTGTTACAGTAGTAGTTTTGCCACTGAATAGAGTATAAGTCTTTGATCCTAGCAGAAATCTATGCATTCCATTACTCATAAACCATGGATTAAGAATCATCACTATAGAGCAAGTCACAAATCCAACCAGGAAAATACTGTGTACCCCAATAAGAGTTATGCTAACAATGTGGCAATGGTAGTGTTACTAAAATGGACAGTGGTGAAGTTCACAGTGTAAAAAGCTCGGTAACTTTATTCCTCCAACATCTTGAATGCACTCAGGAGCTATAAAAGTAACCCAACAGTTCTGAATTGTCCTGGTCAATAGGAACTTGATTTCTCATGTCCCATCTCCAAAGTTTGTGATACATTCAGCAAGAAGGACTTGCTATTACATTCTGGTTGGTAGTCATGTTCAATGACAATTGTGTGAATTATTTTGGGTGTCCCCACATACTCAGAACAAATACATAAGAGAAGGTATTCTACATACAACTTCTTTGTCAGTGACTTATGGCTTCTGAGATGAATATAATACTGTTAAGGATAAGGCCAAAGAAAGACTCACACAGACAAGCTATACAAGACACAGACAAGTATAAAATACTGTCCATTTTCACTTTTGATCATCCTAAGTGTTGTTCCCTTCTTTCCACCCTCATCTATTTTCCCAGTTTGTATAAAGGGAAGTAGTTTTCTGAAATGAGTAAAATATACCATAAGCATAAATATTTGAGAGATTGCATATACATATATGTACATATCCATATATGTATGTATGCATCGGTGTGTGTCTGAATGTACTTATGAGTATTATATATATATACATATATATATATATATATATATATACATACATACATCCATATATATACATACATATATATATATTATGTGTTGGGAATTTTACATTAATATTTGTATATATGAATTTATCTCCTCATAATAACTTATTCATTTTGCATTAGAAACCTGAGCCATTTTGAAGTTAAAATATATATTTCATTGAAAATTTTTTTTCCATTTTTTATTAGGTATTTAGCTCATTTACATTTCCAATGCTATACCAAAAGTCCCCCATATCCACCCACCCCCACTCCCCTGCCCACCCACTCCCCCTTTTTGGCCCTGGTGTTCCCCTGTACTGGGGCATATAAAGTTTGCAAGTCCAATGGGCCTCTCTTTCCAGTGATGGCCGACTAGGCCATCTTTTGATATATATGCAGCTAGAGTCAAGAGCTCCGGGGTACTGGTTAGTTCATAATGTTGTTCCACCTATAGGGTTGCAGATCCCTTTAGCTCCTTGGCTACTTTCTCTAGCTCCTCCATTGGGAGCCCTATGATCCATCCATTAGCTGACTGTGAGCATCCACTTCTGTGTTTGCTAGGCCCAGCATAGTCTCACAAGAGACAGCTACATCTGGGTCCTTTCAATAAAATCTTGCTAGTGTATGCAATGGTGTCAGCGTTTGGATGCTGATTATGGGGTGGATCCCTGGATATGGCAATCTCTACATGGTCCATCCTTTCATCTCAGCTCCAAACTTTGTCTCTGTAACTCCTTCCATGGGTGTTTTGTTCCAAAATCTAAGGAGGGGCATAGTGTCCACACTTCAGTCTTCATTCTTCTTGAGTTTCATGTGTTTAGCAAATTATATCTTATATCTTGGGTATCCTAGGTTTGGGGCTGATATCCACTTATCAGTGAGTACATATTGTGTGAGTTTCTTTGTGAATGTGTTACCTCACTCAGGATGATGCCCTCCAGGTCCATCCATTTGGCTAGGAATTTCATAAATTCATTCTTTTTAATAGCTGAGTAGTACTCCATTGTGTAGATGTACCACATTTTCTGTATCCGTTCCTCTGTTGAGGGGCATCTGGGTTCTTTCCAGCTTCTGGCTATTATAAATAAGGCTGCTATGAACATAGTGGAGCATGTGTCCTTCTTACCAGTTGGGGCATCTTCTGGATATATGCCCAGGAGAGGTATTGCTGGATCCTCCGGTAGTACTATGTCCAATTATCTGAGGAACCGCCAGACTGATTTCCAGAGTGGTTGTACAAGCCTGCACTCCCACCAACAATGGAAGAGTGTTCCTCTTTCTCCACATCCACGCCAGCATCTGCTGTCACCTGAATTTTTGATCTTAGCCATTCTGACTGGTGTGAGGTGGAATCTCAGGGTTGTTTTGATTTGCATTTCCCTGATGATTAAGGATGTTGAACATTTTTTCAGGTGCTTCTCTGCCATTCGGTATTCCTCAGGTGAGAATTCTTTGTTCAGTTCTGAGCCCCATTTTTTAATGGGGTTATTTGATTTTCTGAAGTCCACCTTCTTGAGTTCTTTATATATAGCCCGGGGCTCGATTCGAGCGGAAGGGACTTGTGCCCCAGATCAGGCCCGGGTAGCCTGCTTCCCTATGTACTGCAGACTCAGGTTCCGCGCGATTGGATTGGGGCAGGCGCTGTCATTGAAAATTTTATTCTTAAATTTTTTTATTACTTTTATATTTTTACAGTCCAGTTAGTGCCCTCTCATTCCCTTACCCCATTCCTCCTCCATTGTCTACAAGAGGATATCTCCATCACCTCCTGCAATGCCTTCTAACTCCCTGGGGCCTCAAATCTCTCAACGTGTAGGCTCCTCTTCTCTCACTGAGACCTGACCAGTCAGTCCTCTGATGTATATGTGTCCAGAACCTCAGAACAGCTCAGGTATAAACTGCCTGTTTGGTGGCTCAGTGTCTGAGAGATCACAGGGGTTAGTTGAGACTGCTGGTCTTTCTATGTGGTTGCCCTTGTCCTCAGCTATTGTGTCTGGTCAGCAGATCACAGCCTGGGTTCTAGCCTGGAAAGGCATTTTGGAAACCTGGAAGAAAAGAGGGGCTAGGCGATGAGAGAAAGAAATGCAGTTAAGACAGGCATTCTGATCAAAGCTCAATTTTACAGTTCTGCTCACAGTTATGAAGCAGGGGAAGGGGGCCCAATTCCCGTCAAATAATCTCGAGGTCCAGTAGCAGGGTGACCACGTGTATGGCTCCAAACAGCAAAGCGGCAGGTTCCAGCAGTGGGCATGGCAGAACGATTGAGCGGGAAGCTCCACCCCTGAGCAAGCTGGTTTCAGGCTGAGAGAGGGAGACTACATCTCCTCCCTGTTGTTAATAAAAATGAAAATAATCCCCAAAAAAAGAAAGAAAAGGCTGGCCTGAGGCAAAAAATTAATCTATGCTCAATAGTTCTGCCTAGAATTCTGAGGGCTAAAGAAAAAACCTGTCTCCGTGGGATTCCCTAACTTTTCTTATGATAAACTGTATCTGGATAAGACTGTCCTTTCTATCCTAGTAAACAACTAACAGAAAAGCCCTAAGCAGTAGGGTCTGACTTTATAATGCTAAGTAGTGCTGAATAGGTAACTTCCTAGTTAAATTTTAAGTAGGGCATTGGAACCCTGGCAAAGTTAAACTGAACAAATTTGACATGCACTTTATTAAGAGTAACACTGAGTTGATATTCCTCCACATTTTTGGATGACAGACAGGAAACAGGAAGGAAGGGTATGACCAGCTCCGTAGTACAAGGCCAATTGGATTTTTTAGGGTGGGAGGCTGTGACGGGCTTGTCCTTCTAACAGTATGGTCTCAAACCTTTCTCCCCCCTATTAATTAAGTTTAATAAGGCCACGCTTAACTGAGGTGATCAAGTGATTTTCTCATCCGTAGATGAGTGGGCTTTTAAGCTTGGCTTGGGTGGACATTGACCCGATTCCTCCTGTGGGTGCTGTCACACCTGTGGCTCTTGTTATCTTTTGGGGAGGGGAGGCAGAGCATTAGATATTTTTGGTTTTTAGCTGGAATTAGATACCAACCTCTTTCCAAACCAGTATATCGCACAGGGAACTCAGAAATGGTCAGGCTGGACCTCCCCTTGCAGTATTCTCTGCACCAAGCAATACCCATACTGTATTCGTATGATCACGAACCAGTATGCACAGTTCTGAGTACTGTGCAGCTCCTAAAGGAGAATTGTCAACCTCAGATTTAGCAAGGCCTAGACAAGAATTATGTCATTAGTAACACCACAATTTGTGGCTAAAGTAGGAGCTGGAAATCATCCTCCTCATCTCTGATATTCCCACAGCCTGAGGAACTAAGGGGACCTTGAAGTAACAGCAAGGGTGAAAAGCCAGAGGCCAGCTAAGGGACTAAGCCTGTCTATCAAAACAAAAACCATTCTCTTTTAATATTAGAAATATATACTTTTCTAGCCCTCTTGGTAAACCTAAATTTCAATTTAGACTGAAGGACACGTGCTGGAATGTCCTTGGAATGAAGATAGCATTTGCCACCTGTGTGCTCTTGGGGGCGGGGAATGCATGCCCACTGCAGTTCGCCTGAAGGTGTAGATTGACCTGCTTGAAAGACAAAAATCTTAGACAGTAAAGAGTAACATCACAAAGCTTCTTTTGGGGAAGTTCAGGTACTATATTCAGTTGCAAATTGTAAAGCTAAGGCTAGTCTCCAGTCTCCTGTCGGGGAGTTGGCTCAGAGAGTAGCAGGAAAACAGCTTCCTGGGAGCCTGAGTCCCCAAGCTGAATTTTAAGCAAAAGAGGAATTTTAGTCCTCAAGGTGATACTTATAAGAAGATTCAGAATCTGTATTCATCTGACTAATTAATCTCTCTGGCAGCCACCTCACTCTATCTTCATCTCATGAAAAAACACAAACCGAGCCCCTTCCCTAGATTAGAACCGGATCTGGACCCTTCCATTCGTTAGTCAGCGGGTCCTTCCATTTTACCAATGCATAAGAACTAGAAGTAACTGGATGCCAGTGGCGATCTGCTGCAGACTGACCCTTAATATCAGTTTGCAAAAAATTTAGAACAAATAAAATAAAGGCAAGATGAGCCTTTGGTGACCTTGGGGGATATAACTGCCCCTATTTTGTCTTAAAAATCCAATTCTTTAAGGTGTGATGAGCACATTTAACTATTCCTTGTCTCATGGGGTTATAAGGAATTCCAGTTTTATGTTTGATACCGAATTCCTTACAGAATGAAATAAAATTTTTACTACAATAGGATGGCCCGTTATCTGTCTTAATAAGTTTAGGCAATCCCATGGCATTAAAGGCTTGCAGGCAATGATCAATTACGTTTTTAGAAGCCTCTCCTGTATGCAGAGAAGGGATCTGGACGGTGTATTGAAGTTAAATGTACCACAGGTCTCAAATAAGGGTACTGAATGTGTAACATATAAATTGTCAGTAAAGATATTAAAAGCCTCATGTACAGACTGAAAGACCTGTAGTACTGTTGTTAATTTGGCTAACTGAGCTGAAAGGCCAGGAGTCTCTAAGATAACTTGTTGATTATTAATAAGATATCCAGCTTGCCCTTTAGAGGAGCCATCAGTAAAAATCAATAGAGCATTATATAAAGGCTGTAAAGAAGTCATTTTAGGAAATATCACATCATGTACATTTAAAAATTTTATAAACCTATCTTGGGGGTAGTGGATGTCTATAGTTCCCTTAAAAGGTTGAACAATGATATTTGGCTCTTTGCCAAAATAAGTTAATGTCTGCCTTCTTCCAGTGATAATCATCTGTGCCACTGCTTTGTGATATGGCAAGATATTACATTTAGGAGAAATCCTTGAGTGTATCCACCTTATAGGAAAATTTTGCTATAGCGGTTCCATAGGCACATGAGTCGTATTAAAAATTAACAGATGCAGGGGCAAGGAGTAATCTATATAAGTGACAAATTGCTCTTCAATAGCTTTTTCCACTAGCTGTAAGGCCAGCAACCCTTCTGAGGTTAGGGATCTAGGGGAAGTGGGGGATGTGCTCTGAATTAACTTTGCTAGGTAATTTAGAATATAGGAATCACTAACATTGGACTGAATATTAGACCAGTCTACGATTGAGTTTGAATGACTGGTCACACTGAAGAAAAGAGAAAAATCATTATGACTCTATTAAATGACTAATTTTACCAAGTCAGAATATACAGTCTCTGATGTACTATTGCCATAAAGTTAAAAGGCTAGAAGCTAGTCTAAACTGGAAAAATGGAAAAAACAGATGGATCTAAAACATGAATTTAATTTAGATTTTTAGTCATTTCAATCAGGGCACTGAGTCAACTTACCTGCCATTTTGTCACACGAATTAATATGCTTCTGCAGCGTTCTGTGGAGAGAACCTGTTTTTCCCTTTCCTAATAAGGTAGCTGTTTTAGGATTAATCTATAAGCCAATAAGTAGATCCTTTTAAGATACTATAAAGCATTTATTAAATTCTCTGACATTTAAATTTCAAAATTTGAAATTAAAGGTATGATTTAAATAGTGTGCAAGGGAATGCACTAAATAGTATATACGGGGATACAATTTCTCTCTTTTTTGTCTTTTAAGAAGTTAAAGTTTTAAAATTTGACAATATCTAACCTTTTGAATTAATAACTTGTTGAAAAAATACTTTAAATACTTGGCTGTAAAGGGGCAGTGACTAATTGCACTTTCAATCATTTTTCTTAAGGAGCGGTTATAACTAGAAAGCTTGAAATGTTATTAAGAGTCACATGTGCATAATTTATTTATTAACGAGAAATATGCATAAGCAATTGTAAATTTGAGAATTAATAGTATCTGAGGGATGAACAATTTTAAGCAATTGTGAGCTCAGAGATATGGCATTGACTATTAATATACAAATTAAGGTTTGATTGTTCAGCATTTTAAAACAACATCTACAGCACACAACTAGATAATTTGTGCTGAAACAGGGGAAACTGTGTGTCTTAAGACTGCCTCACAGCAGCTAGTTGGGCCTATGTGGGCCAACAATCGGCTGGGAGGATGAGAAAAATGACTTTACAATAATGTTTTTTCTGGCCAAAGAATTGTCTTGGGCACAACTAATATCTAATTACCAATGAATATAATTAATAATGATTATAAAAGTTTTCTTTATTTTTTTGTAAAACCTTTTGTAGTAAACTAAAACCCTAAGTAATAAAAGGATATTGTCTCTGAATCTTTTGGGTAAGAGCAAGGATTTAAGGTAAACTTCCTTTGAGAAGCATTAGTTAATAAAATACTTTCCACTTAGGAAACAACATACACTGAAAGATTAAAACTCTTGGCTTCTTGTATAGAAGCAGAAACAATAAAAATTTTTCTTACATAATGTAAAGTTACATTAGCCATACCTAGAGGCAGAATTTTCTAGTGATTACAGTTCACTAGAAGCAAAACTCTTTGAATTTAAGCATTATTCTAAACATCTGAATAGATCTGCAACACTGTTAAAAAGAAATTCTCTTGAACACAGGAAAAAACTTTCTCAGGCATTGTTTGCAAAACACAAGAAGGCCACAAGCTGCTCTGGGGCTGCCCAGAGCCCTGCATTGACACAAACGTAAAATACTTTTTAATCTGAGAATCTTGGCCCTTCTGTAATAAGGACCTATTCTAGAGGAACAATTTAACTGTCTACGCCTCTAATTTTTGATACTCTTTTTAAAGATGACTTACAGTTAAAACATTCTTCACATCTTTAGTGTTGTGAAAAAAATTGCCCATACTGCAGTTTCCTGGCAGGCAGCGACTATAGCCAAACTGATTGTTTGAGGGTCTAATCTATTCACAAAGACAAACATAACTAGATAACTCTGTCACAGTTTTGTATGAAGTGAGCTGTATTAGCGCTTTCAAAAGATGATTACTCTTATAATTATCTTAATTACAATATACAGGTGAATTAAAGATCTTAAATTTGAAATCAAACTGCAAGCTGCAGTCAATGGAACACTGGCCATTTTAACCATAATTTTTAAGTCTTCGTTGCAATCTTAGAATATATCTATAACTTTTGGAAAGCAAAACCCAAGTTTAAAACAATTTATCATCTTTAAAATCAATATTAGAAGCATCACTATCATATTACGAAGTTTGGCTGCCAATTAATACCTATGAATACCTATTAAAGCAAGCTTTAATGCTTTAATAAAGAGGCATTGCTTTAAATCTTATCTTAAATTTTACTATTTAGGATAGGAACCACAGTAATTATTATCTAAACTAGAAATATCTTTAGAGACCCAGCCTCTTGGCCTGCCTTATGCCACGTGTCGGTAGGACTCTAAACTTGAGTTATCAAATTTAACACTAACCCTCTGTAGCAATGTAACAATTAATAATCTCAACCAACATTTATGGGCTGAATGTCAAAACATGCAGAGCACATTACCAATAAAAAGGATCCAAATGATGCAGTTACATTTAGACCAATCAGAGAATATTAATTTTTGTAGCTACAATCATAGAATAAAAGGCACTTTACCATTTGTCAAACACATTAGTCACAAACCATTTTTCAGCTTTTTTACCCCAAAACTAAGAGGCTGTGCACTTGCCCTTTTTTCCTAAAACGAACAGTTTTTCCAACAGGGGCCCTCCTGCCATGTGTCTGATTCCTGGCTGAAGCACGTGGCAGCTCTCGGCTTTGCAAATAAAGTTTTTTATACCATCTTTATTATCCAACATAAAACATAGAACATTCATTCATACAGACTGGACACGAACAAACAAGAATTGAACACGAGAACAGATTGGTGCACCAGACATTAGACAAGACAAAAAAGGGGACAGAGTACTCCTGCTATAATAAGGCCCAGAGAGAACAAAGCATGGCACTCCTGAAATTTCTCTCTGCTTTTTGGGACATTTTCTTCCCTCATGATGCAATCCACCTGATTATTAATTTCCTTTTAATAAACCCTTTCTTTTCTCATGCCTAAAAATGTAGCTTTGGAGAGCCACGCCCTATCGCCAGTTATAGTTCCCAGGTCCTGTTAAGCTTAACTGCTGAACCTAAGTAAACCAGCGCTAGGTTTAATCACTATTTCAGCTTAGCCCAAACCAACCTTCTCTGGTATGAATTTTCTTTAATTATTTTCTTCTTCTATGGAGCCCCAAAACAGCAGTGCCTCTTCCAAAAATCCTTTGCCGATTCTCAGTCCCGGGTTGGTTCCCCAAATGTTGTGTCTGGCCAGCAGATCACAGCCTGGGTTCTAGCCTAGAAGGGCATTTTGGAAACTTGGAAGAGAAGAGGGGCTAGGCAACGAGAGAAGGAAATGCAGCTAAGACAGGCATTCTGATCAAAGCTCAATTTTACTGTGCTGCATGCAGTTATGAAGCAGGGGAAGGGGGCCCGATTCCCGCCAAATAATCTTGGAGTCCAGTAACAGGATGACCACGTGTATGGCTCCAAACAGCAAAGCGGCAGGTTCCAGCAATGGGCATGGCAGAATGATTGAGCGGGAAGCTCCACCCCTGAGCAAGCAGGTTTCAGGCTGGGGGAGGGGAGACTACACTCAGCATCTTCCAATCTTTCCCTAATTCAACAAGAATCCCTGACTTAAGCCCAGTGATTAAATGTAAGTACCTGCATCTGTCTCAGTTAGCTGCTTGTTGGGCCCCTCAGAGGACAACAATGCTAGGCTCCTTTCTGTAAGCACATCATAACATCAGTAATATTGTCATGCTGTGGAGCTGCCCCTTGAGATGGATCCCAGATTGAGCAGGTCACTGGACCATCTTCCCTCAGGCTTTTCTCCATTTTTGTTCCTGTGGCACTTTTAGACTGGAACAATCCTAGGTCAGAGTTTTTGACTGTGGATGGCAACCTCATCCCTCCACTCAATGCCCTGTCTTTCTAATGGAGGTAGACTCTACAAGTTCCCTCTCCCCACTGTTGGGCATTTGATCTAAAGTCCCTCCCTTTGAGTCCTGAGAGTATCTCACTTCCCAGCTACCTGGTACATTCTAGAAGGTTCACCCACATTTATCACCCCTAAGTTTGCATAGTTTTATTCGTTTTTTCAGGGCTTCTATCCTGTATCCTTCTGCCCCATAGCTGATCATCTGCCCCTTTCACCCTCTCTTCTCTCTCCCACAAGGTCCCTCCCTTCTTCTCTCTCCAGTGATTTCATTCTTCTCTCTCCCAAGTCCAACTAAAACATCCTCCCTTGCACCCTTCTGCTTGTTAACGTTCATGAGTTCTGTGGATTATATTCTATGTATTCTGTAATTCTTTAGCTGATATCCAATTCTTAGGAAGGTCATACCATGCATTTCCTTTTGGATTTGAGTTAGCTCACTCAGGAGGATATTTTCTAGTTCCATCCATTTGCCTGCAAAACTCATGATGTCCTTATTCTTTTTTTTTTTCTTCCATTTTTTATTAGGTATTTAGCTCATTTACATTTCCAATGCTATACCAAAAGTCCCCCATACCCACCCACCCCCACTCCCCTACACACCCACTCCCCCTTTTTGGCCCTGGCGTTCCCCTGTACTGGGGCATACAAAGTTTACGTGTCCAATGGGCCTCTCTTTCCAGTGATGGCCGATTAGGCCATCTTTTGATACATATGCAGCTAGAGTCAAGAGCTCCGGGGTACTGGTTAGTTCATAATGTTGTTCCACCTATAGGGTTGCAGATCCCTTTAGCTCCTTGGGTTCTTTCTCTAGCTCCTCCATTGGGAGCCCTGTGATCCATCCATTAGCTGACTGTGAGCATCCACTTCTGTGTTTGCTAGGCCCCGGCATAGTCTCACAAGAGATAGCTACATCTGGGTCCTTTCAATAAAATCTTGCTAGTGTATGCAATGGTGTCAGCGTTTGGATGCTGATTATGGGGTGGATCCCTGGATATGGCAGTCTCTACATGGTCCATCCTTTCATCTCAGCTCCAAACTTTGTCTCTGTAACTCCTTCCATGAGTGTTTTGTTCCCAATTCTAAGGAGGGGCATAGTGTCCACACTTCAGTCTTCATTCTTCTTGAGTTTCATGTGTTTAGCAAATTGTACCTTATATCTTGGGAATCCTAGGTTTGGGGCTAATATCCACTTATCAGTGAGTACATATTGTGTGAGTTCCTTTGTGAATGTGTTACCTCACTCAGGATGATGCCCTCCAGGTCCATCCATTTGGCTAGGAATTTCATAAATTCATTCTTTTTAATAGCTGAGTAGTACTCCATTGTGTAGATGTACCACATTTTCTGTATCCATTCCTCTGTTGAGGGGCATCTGATTTTCTTTCTTTATCACTTCCTTGATCCATTGTTCCTTTAGCAGAGAGTTCTTCAGTTTCTATGCATTTTTAGGCTTTCTGTTGTTTCTGGTCTAATATCAAACAAGAGGTTAGTCCATTTTCTTTTAGGTCTTGATATCTGCTTTGTGACAGAGTAAATTGTCTGTTGTAGAAACAGAAATGTGAGGTACTACAAAGAAGGTATATTTCTGTACCTTTGAATATATAGTTTTTTCTATCTTTTTTCTTTTATTTTATTAGACATTTTTTATTTACATTTCAAATGCTATCCTGAAAGTTCCCTATAGCCTACCCATGCCCTGCTCCCCTATTTACCCACTCCCACTTCTTGGCCCTGGCATTCCCCTCTACTGGGGCATATAAAGTTTGCAAGACCAAGGGGCCTTTCTTCCCAAAGATGGCCGACTAGGCCATCTTCTGCTACATATGCAGCAAGAGACACAAACTCTGAGGGTACTGGATAGTTCATATTGTTGTTCCACCTATAGGGTTGGAGACCCCTTCAGCTCCTTGGGTAATTTCTCTAGCTCCACAATTGGGGGCCCTGTGTTCAATCCAACAGATGACTGTGAGCATCCACTTCTCTATTTGCCAGGCACTGGCATAGCCTCACAGGAGACAGTTATCAGGGTCTTTTCAGCAAAATCTTGCTGGCATATGCAATAGTGTTTGTGTTTGGTGGCTGATTATGGGATGGACCCCAGGTCGGGCAGTCTCTGGATGGTCCATCCTTTCATCTTAGCTTCAAACTTTGTCTCTGTAACTCCTTTCATGGGTATTTTGTTCCCTATTCTAAGGAGGAATAAAGTATCCATACATTGGTCTTCCTTCTTCTTGATTTTCTTGAGTTTTACAAATTGTTTCTTGGGTATTCTAAGTTTCTGGGCTAATATCCACTTATCAGTGAGTGCATATCTAGTGACTTCTTTTGTGATTGGGTTTCCTCACTAAGGATGATATCATGGGTACAGAAAATGTGGTACATTTACACAATGGAGTACTACTCAACTATTAAAAACAATGAATTTATGAAATTCTTGGGCAAATGGATGAATATATTGCTGTAGATATCTGTTATGTCGATTTCAGTGATAGCACATCTCAGGACTATTATATCTCAGTTTAGTTTCTGTCTGGATGACTTGTCCACTGGTAACAGTGAGGCATTGTTGTCGCCCACTGATAATGTGTGGAGATGAATGTGCAAATTAAGGTTGACTAATGATTCTTTTACAAGTGGGAGAGCTCTGGCATTTCGGTCATACATGTTCAGAATTGAGATGTCATGTTGGTGGAGTTTTCCTTTGATGTGAATCAAATATCTTCCCTGTCTTTTTTTTTTTTATGAATTGTGCCATTTTTGTTAGATCATAGACTTGCTCCAAACCTTGTACTCTGCTCCATTTGCTTGGAATACTTTCTGCCAATCCTTTACTCTGAAGTAACATCTCTTTTTGATTTTGAAGTGTGTTTCTTGTATACTGCAGAAGGATGGACTCTGTTTTTCATCAATTCTTTTAGCCTGTCCCTTTTAAAAGGGAATAAAATATATTGATTTTAAGAGATTTTTAATGACCAATGATTGTTAATTCCTATTATTTTGATGTTTGTGGTAGTGGTAGTAATGTGTATGTCTGTTTGTGTGTGCGTGTGTATGTGTCTACCTGCTTGCAATTCTCTTGTTTTGTGTTTTGTAGTGAAGAATTATTAATTTTCTATGTTTTTTCAGATGCAGTTATCCTCCTTGGGTTCAATTTTTAACCTATCTATCTTCTCTAGGGTTGAATTTGGGTCAAGATACTGCTTAAGTTTGGTTTATCATGTAAAATCTTATTTTATCTATGATGGATCAATGTCTTGTGGCCTATACTATTCTTGGCTGGCCACTGGATTCTCTTAGACTCTTCATGACATCTGTCAAGGCCTTTCTTTCATTTAGAGACTTTGTTGAGAAATTGGGAATAATTCTAAGCAGTATAAATGTATATGTTACTTACACATTTCCCCTTGCAACTATTAATTTTCTTTCTTCATTGTGTGAATTTATTGATTTGATTATTATTATTCAGTCAGGGAAGATTGCTTTTTTTGACCAATATATTTGCTTTTCTGAAAGATTCATGTGTACATTCCTAAGCATCTATTACTTAGGGAAACTTTCTTCTATCATTTTGTAACAAATATTTATTGGGTATTTGATCCAAAAAATTTCCTCTTCTTCTTTCCCTATGATTATTAGACTGGGCTTTACATGGTGTAGCAGATTCCCCTGCTGTTTTGCATAAAGTACATTTTGATTTAACATTTTTGACTTACTTATCAATTTCTTTGAACATATTTTTAACAACAGAGATTAAAGCACTAAACCAATCTGGTCCTGGGCTTTTTTTGGTTGGGAGACTATTAATGACTGCTTCTATTTCTTTAAGGGAATTCGAACTGCTTAGATCATTAACATGGTCCTGATTTAACTATGTTACCTGGTATCTGTCTAGAAACTTGTCCATTTCATTCAGGTTTTCCTATTTTGTTGATTATAGCCTTTTGTAGAAGTATTTGACGGTGTTTTGTATTTCTTCAGGATCTGTTGTTATGTCTCCCTCTTCATTTCTGATTTTGTTAATTAGGATGCTGTCCCTGTGCCCTCTAGTGAGTCTGGCTAAGGGTTTATCTATCTTGTTGATTTTTTTCAAAGAAACAGCTACTGGTTTGGTTGATTCTTTGAATAGTTCTTCCTGTTTCTATTTGGTTGATTTCAACACTGAGTTTCATTATTTCATGCCATCTACTCCTTTTTTGTGAATTTGCTTTCTTTTGCTCTAGAGGTTTTAGTAGTGTTGTCAAGCTGCTTGTGTATGCTCTCTCTAGATTCTTTTAGGAGGCACTCAGAGCTATGAGATTTCGACTTAGAAATGCTTTCCTTGTGTCCCAAAAATTTGGGTATGTTGTGGCTTCATTTTCATTAAACTATAAAAAGCCTTTAATTTATTTCTTTATTTTGTCCTTGACTAGGGTATCACTGAGAAGAGTGTGGTTTAGTTTCCACGTCAATGTTGGATTTCTATTATTTATGTTGTTATTGAAGATCAGCCTTAATCCATGGTGATCTAATAGGATCCATGGGACAATTTCCATATTTTTGTATCTGTTGAGGCCTGTTTTGTGACCAAGTACATGGTCAAATTTGGAGAAGGTACCATGTGGTGCTGAGAAGAAGGTATATCCTTTTGTCTTAGGATAAAATGTTCTATACGTATCTGTTAAATCCATTTGTTTCATAATCTGTTAGTTTCACTGTGTCCCTGTTTAGTTTCTGTTTCCACGATCTGTCCAGTGAAGAAAGTGGTGTGTTGAAGTCTCCCACTATTTTTGTGTGAGGTGTAATATGTGTTCGAAGCTTTACTAAAGTTTCTTTAATGAATGTGGCTGCCTTTGCATTTGGACCATAGATATTCAGAATTGAGCGTTCCTCTTGGAGGATTTTACTTTTGATGAGTATGAAGTGCTCATACTTGTCTTTTTTACATAACTTTGGGTTGGAAGTCGATTTTATTTGATATTAGAATCACTACTTCAGATTGTTTCTTCAGACTATTTGCTTGGAAAATTGTTTTCCAGCCTTTTATTCTGAAGTAGAGTCTGTCGTTTTCCCTGAGATGTGCTTCCCGTAGCAGCAAAATGTTGGGTCCTGTTTGGGTAGCCAGTCTGTTAGTCTACGTCATTTTATTGGGGAATTGATTCCATCAATAATTAAGACATATTAAGGAAAAGTAATTGCTGCTTCTTATTGTTTTTGTTCTTAGAGTTGGCATTTTGTTCTTGTGGCTGTCTTCTTTTAGGTTAGTTGAAGGATTACTTTCTTGCTTTTTCTAGGGCGTAGTTTTAGTCCATGTATTGTTTTTTTCTGTTATTATCCTTTGAAGAGCTGGATTCATGGAAAGATAAAGTGTGGATTTGGTTTTGTCATGGAATACTTTGGTTTCTCCATCTATGGTAATTGAAAGTTTCGCTGGGTATAGTAGCCTGGGCTGGCATTTGTGTTCTCTTAGTGTCTATATAACATCTGTCCAGGATCTCCTGGCTTTCATAGTCTCTGGTGAAAAGTCTGGTGTAATTCTGATAGGCCTGCCTTTATATGTTACTTGACCCTTTTCCCTTACTGCTTTTAATATTCTACCTTTATTTAGTACATTTGTTGTTCTGATTATTATGTATCAGGAGGAATTTCTTTTCTGGTCCAGTCTATTTGGAGTTCTGTAGGCATCTTGTATGTTCATGGGCATCTCTCTCTTTAGGTTTGGGAAGTTTTCTTCTATAATTTTGTTGAAGATATTTGCTGGCCCTTTAAGTTGAAAATCTTCAGTCTCATCTACTCCTATTATCCTTAGGTTTGGTCTTCTCATTGTGTCCTGGATTTCCTGGATGTTTTGAGTTAGGATCTTTTTGCATTATGCATTGTCTTTGATTGTTGTTCCAATGTTCTCTATGGAATCTTTTGTACCTGAAATTTTCTCTTCCATCTCTTCTATTCTTCTATTCTGTTGCATCTATGGTTCCAGATTTCTTTCCTAGGGTTTCTATCCTCAGCTTTGCCTCACTGTGGGTTTTCTTTATTGTGTCCACTTTGCTTTTTAGGTCTAGTACGGTTTTGTTCATTTCCATCACCTGTTTGGATGTGTTTTCCTCTTTTACTTTATGTACTTGTAACTCTTTAGCACTGTTCTCTTGTATTTCTTTAAGTGAGCTATTAAAGTCCTTCTTGATGTCCTCTACCATCATCATGAGATATACATTTAAATCCGGGTCTAGCTTTACGTGTGTGTTGGGATGCCCAGGACTGGGCAAGTTGGGAGTGCTTGTTCTGATGATGGTGAGTGGTTTTGTGTTGCGCCCACCTCAGCCGGCAAGGAAGACAAAACACGGTCGGATTTTTCCCAACAGCCTTTATTGCAGGAGCGCCTCGATGCTGCTACAGGGACCCCGGGAACCCAGGGAGGACTTCCTATATACACCCTAGTACAGGAGAAGGCTCCATGGCCCCTCAGGATTGGTCAGTCTGCTGGCATCTAATTTGCATGCATCCGCTCGGGAGGGGTCGGTGCCAGATTTGGAGTAGTGCCCACGCAGTGGTGTTGTTTACTACAAAGGCACACCGGAAACCAGCACCATCCCAGAATTGGCCTCCAACATCTCCCTCGTTTTTGTTTAATAAAATGAGGCTGGTCTAGGCCTGGGCAAATCTGTCCATCAGCTACGGCTCCTGTCTTAGGTCGATCCTCTAGTATCACAGCCTTACCCATCATAGGGTTACCCTATCACCTCCAGGCCCCTTGTCTTAGGTTGGTCTGTGCATGAGGAAAGTTGCCCATCTCTGGATACCGTGGATCTGTGTGACTACAACTGCCAATTGACCTAGGGCAAACTCTTAATTTTTTAAAGAGGCCAGCCAATTATTGGGAGATGTGCCATCTTCAATTGCCAACAAAGCTTGGTAGACCACTGCTTTATGCTGAGCATGCTCTCTTTTATTTGACACAATAGCCAGATGCAGAAGACACACCCGAGGAGGACCACTGCTCTCCAGGCCAACATTCCTGCCCGCTCCTTTAAAAAGGAGAAGGCATTTGTGATCCAGGAGGTGAAGTCTCCCAGGGTGACAGGATTGGGTCGAGTGCTGTTGAGCTTGGCAATCTGGAGCAGCAACTTTCTGGACACCTGCTCTGCCTTGGCTAACCAATTTCCTTTAAGATAAGCCATTTTCGTGTCAGCCTTTCTAGTACCCAAATCGGATGTTCTTTATCCTGTAGAAAAACACAAACAGCTCCCCTAGATCTCGAAATAATGGGATCTGGGCCATACCATTTACCAGTTAAGACATCTTTCCATTTTATATCATGTTGAATTACAGGCGAGGTCATGGCATCCCTGTCTGCAGCCGAGCGACCATGATCATCCAAAATTAAAAAAAAAATTAAGGTAAATAAAGCTAAAGATAATTGTTCTTTGGGTGCTCGTCCGTAGGCAATTCCCTCTTTTTGCTTTTGTAACAGTTCTTTCAAGGTGTGATGTGCCCTTTCCACAATACCTTGGCCTTGTGTGTTATAGGGACGGCCGGTGGTATGACTAACTTGCATAGTTTTGCAAAGGACATGGAAGTATGTTGATGTATATGCAGGTCCATTATCAGTTTTTAAATTAGCTGGTTTTCCCCAAGCTGCCCATGCATCTAAGCAATGTCTAATAACATTGCAGGTTTTTTCACCAGACAAAGGGGAGGCATACATGATACCTGAACAGGTGTCAATAGAAACATGGACATATTTTAGTTTTCCAAAAGCTGGAACATGTGTAACATCCATTTGCCATATTTTTAGAGGGATCAATCCATGAGGGTTAATCCCAACATGGGGAGGGTAATGAAACTGCACACAATGTGGGCATTGAAATACAATAGTTCGGGCATAGGCCCAGGAAATATTAAAGTTTTGCTGCAATGTGGCAGCGGGGACATGATACAATTGATGAAAACCTTTTGAAAACTCTAATGGAGTAACATGAAAAATGAATTCCATATGAGTACTTGCATCTACCAGGTCATTCCTTTCAGTCATAGGGCCTGGCAGAGTAGAATGAGCCCGAATATGCTCAATAAAAATATGAATATGCTGAATAAAAAATTTACTTTTCCTATTCCAAATCAAGTTTTGTAATTCTAACAAAATGCCACATACAAGGCTGGTAGATTTGATGGGTCCTGCAACTTCCAATGCCTTTACTTCATTCACTACATAGGCTGAATCGGACACTAAATTAAAGGAAATTTCAAACCTCTTAAATACTTCTAATATGATTTTACATTCAACTAGTTGTGGGGTGCCAGGATCATATTGAAATAAAACAGGGTTTTGAGAATTAACCATATACGCGCCAACACATGTTTTAGAACCTCTTACAAGCGTTCTCACGACCGGCCAGGAAGAACACAGCAAACCGGAATCTTCTGCGGCAAAGCTTTATTGCTTACATTTTCAGGAGCCAGAGAGCAAGAGCAAGAGCTCTATTGCTTACATCTTTAGGAGCCAGAGCGCAAGAGCGCAAGAGCTTTATTGCTTACATCTTCAGGAGCAAGAAGCAAGAGCCAGAGCAAGAGAGAGAATGGCGAAACCCCGTCCCCTTTAAGGAGAATTATCCTCCGCCTAGGACGTGTCACTCCCTGATTGGCTGCAGCCCATCGGCCGAGTTGTCGTCACGGGGAAGGCAGAGCACATGGGGTGGAGAACTACCCTTGGCACATGCGCAGATTATTTGTTTACCACTTAGAACACAGGATGTCAGTGCCATCTTGCAACGGCGAATGTGAGGGCGGCTCCCCACAAGAACCATCTGTATAAATATCCAATGTACCTGGTATGGGTTTAGATGCCGTAAACTTTGGAAAATTCACTGGATGTTCAGTAAAAAAATTGTAATAAAGGATCTCTAGAATAATGATTATCTAATTCCCCATCATAACTACAACGCAACAGAGCCCATTCATCAACTAAAGAGCTAAGGGTCTGTATTTGGTTAGCATTATTTGGTGTACTAATTTTTTGAGGGAGGGCTCCAAAATGTTGAATGCATGACTTAATGCCCAAAATTGCTAAATGGGCTACAGTGGTGGGATAATATTCAAGAGTTTTATTAGGAGACGCATGAGGATAAATCCACAATAGTAGACCTGATTGCCACAATACTCTGGTCAGTTGGTGAAACGTCTTCAGGACACATAAATGTATACCCTCTCCTTCTTTCCATCTACATAATTTAGCTTTTTCTAATCACCTCTCTACCTTTCCTAAGGTAATTTGGGCCTCAGGAGTGAGGGCAAGTGGGGATGACAACTGAGGGTCACCTTTCAGCATATCAAAGAGTGGAGTTAATTCAGAATTGGGTAGCCTCATATATGGGTGAATCCAATTTATATCATCTAGCAATTTCTGGAAATCATTTAATGTTTTTAAATGATCTTTGTGCAATTCCACCTTTTGAGGTGTGATGGAATGTGGAGTAACTCAGGTGCCCAAGAATTCTCCTAATTTTCCCATTTGAACTTTATCAGATGCTACAAAAAACCGTTTCTTTTCTAATTCTTTTATTAATTCTATATAAGCTTTATCTAAACTTTCTTTATTATTAGAAGCAAAGAGGATATCATCCATATAATGCACTATCCTCAATTTTGGAAATGTGTCACGGGCAGTGTGTAATGCTTCTCCTACAAAAAGTTGACACATAGTAGGACTATTGGCCATGCCTTGAGGTAAAACGACCCATTGATACTATTTATCAGGCTCTTCATAATTTACAGAAGGGAGAGTAAAAGCAGAGTGCTCGCTGTCACAAAATGCAAGGGGAATAGAAAGAAAAAAATCCTTAATATCAATTATTATTATAGGCCAATCAGCAGGCAGGCTAGGGAGCAGGGGCAGGCCTCTTTGTATTGGGCCCATGATTTGCATTGGATTATTAATAGCTCTAAGATCATGTAAAAGCCTCCATTTACCTGATTTTTTCTTGATTACAAACATAGGGGTATTCCATCGTGACTGGGAGGGTTTAATATGTCCTAATTCCAATTGTTCCCTTACTAATTCCCTGGCTGCTGCCAATTTTTCAGAGGAAAGAGGCCATTGAGGAACCCATACATGTTCCTCTGTTTCCCAAGTAATGGGTATACTGCCCTCAACGGCCCCTAGGAAAAACCCAGTCTTTTTTTTTTTTTTTATCTCGTTTAAACTTGGTTGGTACTGGCATAGTACTGCCTTATAATGACTTTCCCAATCCTTTACCTGGAGTATAGCCCATGTTAGACATCATCTCCCGAGCTTATGGGGAATATTCATTAGTTAATCTAAGATCCATCTTGGTCAAGACATCCCTGCCCCACAGAGTCACAAGAATATCCACAATATAAGGGATAAATTTTCCTGACTTACCTTTCTCATTTCTCCAGGTTAATTCCTTAGTACTGACAAGAGAAGCAGTCTCGTAACCCAGACCACACAGGCTTTGAGATGATGTCTGCAAGGGACACTTTGACAGTCAATCATGAGTGGAGATAATACTGCGATCTGCACCAGTGTCCAATATTCCTAAAAAGGATCGTCCTTCAACCTCTAAAGTTAACATGGGGCAGTCTCCTAATTCCATAGATAAGAAAGCAAATTGAGAACCTGTAGAACCTAGTCCACTCTCTCTTCTTATTTTAATATATGCTGGGAAATATTCATGTAAACTGGGTAATAGCAACAATTGAGCAATTCTATCTCCTGGGGAGATAGCTGAGATGCTAGCAGGGGAGGCTACCAAAACCTTTACAACTCCAGTATAGTCAGGAGCAATCACTCCAGGGGTTATCTGTAATCCTTTTAAAGCAGAAGATGAGTGGCCAAGCAATAGTCCTACAGTATCTTTGGGAAGGGGGCCTTTAAAATCTGTATCTATGGGCTGTACTACCAGCTGTGGGGTTAATATGAGTGTGGTGGTGGAGTGGAGGTCCAATCCTGCTGAGCCAGTAGTGGCTCTCCGTGGTCTCTCGGATGATGGAGAGACGGCCAAGATTTCTTCTGGTCTTTCTGAAGAGCCCCATATATTTGAGGGCCCTGGGGACGTTGGCCCTATTGTCCGTTTTTTGGCCTGGTGCCACCATATCCTGCTTGTAATGGTCGGCCTTCTATATCCTTTGTAGATCTGCATTCATTAGCCCAATGTTTTCCCTTCCTACATTTATGGCATAAGCCTGGCTGTCTAGGTTTATCCAGTGCGGCCCGTTTTTCATTTTCAGGGCAGTTTTTTCTAAAATGTCCTCTCTGGCCACACTTACAACAAGTATCATTATTAGATCTACCCAATTGCACGACAGCTGCCACCAGGCCTGCATTGGTTAACGGGCCCCCCTAGTTCTCTGCAAACCTTCATCCATACTTCTAAACCTTATGTTTATAGGGTTTAATGGCTGCTCTGCATTCCTTGGTGCATTGCTCATATACTAACTGTTTGACTAAAGGCATAGCTGTATCAGGGTCTCCAAAGTTTCTAGTAGCTGCCTCAACGAGGTGTGCTACAAAGTCTGAAAATAGTTCTGTGGGGCCCTGCAAAATTTTCGTAAGATACTGAGACTGCACATTTGTTCGGCAATGCTTTCCATTCTTTGGTGGCTACTTCATTTATTTGGGCATAGACTGCTTCAGGATAATTTGTTTGATATAAAGCAAAACGTCCTAAACCCAGAAGCATGTCTGCATCCCAATGTCTCTGAGGATCTTGTCCTCTGGCTAAATTTGCTGCTGCCTGACTGTTTGCATATTTATAGGACAAGGACCTCCAGTCTAAATACTGTCCTGATGACAAACAAGCTCGAGCAATATTATCCCAGTCCCCTGGGGTGAGGCAATATCTAGCAAGCACCTTGACCTGTGCAACTACAAAGGCTGAACTCACCCTGTAGGTTCGGACTGACTCAGCCAATTGCTTAATAGTTTTAAAATCCACTGGCTCATGATACCACTGCCCTTGTCCATCAACAAAAACAGAGAAACTTAGACCAACTTATTTCCAAACATCTGGACAGAGTGAGGTTCCTGGTTTAGCAGCCCTGGCAGGCTCCTTTTTTCCTGTGTAATCAGGATTGAAAGGTGGAGTTGTCCGCACTTTTGGGTTTTGTTCTTTTATTAGCTGATGCTCCCCTTTTCATTGGCTTGATTCTATATGACCAATCTGGGTCATATCTTTCCCTCTCATACCAAGCTGCCTCTTCCTCTAGGTCAGTTTCATCATCTTTACTAAGCTCCAAGTCACTGGAAGCAAAGCTTGATAAATTTAAATCCTTTAAAGAGGGATATATCTTTACTATTTCCTTTTCTTTATCACTGATTCCTTTTATTTTTCCTCCCTTTTCTTTTCCTTTTTCTTTTTTGCCCCTTTTCCTTCCTTTGCTCATATGTTCCTTATCTTCCTCTGACATGCTTTCTTGTTGTTCAGTAAGACTTTTCTGACCTGCCTTAACTGCTTCTATCAAACAAAAGCAGAGGCCAGAAATTACAAAAAAAGAAACAACAACGATAAGATAAGAGCTACCCACACTGTGACCACGGGTGAGAAAAACATGTTTCTCCTTTTAACCGGGGATCAATTGGGGAGATTTACCGGTACCGCCGTTCCCTGGCTGAAAAGTTTTGAATCTGTGAGGTCTTTGTCCTCAGGTCCCTGTACAGGCCATCAGTTGTTGTGCCCACCTCGGCTGGCAAGGAAGACACAACACGGTCGGATTCTTCTCAACAGCCTTTATTGCAGGAATGTCTCGATGCTACTACGGGGACCCCGGGAACCCAGGGAGGACTGATTATATACACCCTAGAACAGGAGAAGGCTCTGTGCACCCCCCCCCCCAGGATTGGTCAGTCTACCGGCATCTAATTTGCTTGCACCCACTTGGGAGGGGTCAGCGCCAGATTTGGGCTAGCACCTGCACAGTGGTGTTGTTTACCACAAAGGCACACTGGAAACCGGCGCCATCCCAGAACTGGCCTCCTACAGTCTTGGTTTCTGTTAGTAAGATTCTTACGTTTGCCTTTTGCCATCTGGTAATCTCTGGAGTCAGTTGTTATAGTTGTCTCTGGTTAGAGCTTGTTCCTCTTGTGATTCTGTTATTCTCTACCAGCAGACCTGGGAGACTAGCTCTCTCCTCTGAGTTTCAGTGGTCAGAGCACTCTCTGCAGGCAAGCTCTCCTCTTACAGGGAAGGTTCACAGATATATGGTGTTCAGACCTCCCTCCTGGCAGAAGATGAAGGCCTGAAACAGGACTTGTCTCAGAAGCTCTGTTGCTTTGGCCTGTGACAGAAGCTGTTAGGTTCTGTAGTACACACTCTCACCTGCCCAGACTTGTCTTAGAGGGATCTGGGAACTAAGATGGCTCCCCCAGGTGCTCCAGCAAAGCCCTCCCGGGCAGGGCAGACACCTCTCCTCTGGCAGGGAAGGTGCCCAGATGTCCAGAGCCCAAAACAGGGTTTGTCTCAGAAGCTATCCTCTAGGGACCTTGGGGGTGTCTGCGGACTCTGCGCCCAGGTGACCAAGTGCTGGCACTGACCAGAAGGGACTTGTGACCCTGGTCAGGCCGGGTTTCCTGCTTCTCTAATGCTGTCTCAGGTCCTGCAGGATTGGATTAGAACAGAAGTTGTGTTCCACTCACCGGTGGTCCTAAGATTGCATGGAGAATCCTCTACGGGATCTTGGGGATATCTGCCGACTAGGCGCCCAAGGCGAACCCACACTGTAATTTTGATGGGAATAATTGAGTTGCTGCTGTAAATTGCTTTTGGTAAGATGGCCATTTCAGGATGTTCATTCTGCTAATACACAAATATTGTAGTACACTTTGTCTTCTCATGTTTTTTCTGATACAGATTTTTGAAAACTTAAAATTCCTTACATACAGGTACTTTACTTGCTTTCTTAGACTTACCCTCGAATACACTATCTTCGTGACTCTCACTTTATCTCCTTTCATTTACCTTCCCTTTCTTTCCAAAGAACAGGATCTGCTCATTGATGTTAATCCCCTTTTGTTATAAAGTTGCAATAGGACTAATCTTATTTTCTTCTATTGAGGTTAGACAATGCAGCCCAACTAGAGAAAGTGAATCCAAAGTCAGACAACATTGTCAGAGATAGACCCTGATCCTCCTGAATGTGATGATGTGATGTAGCATACACAACTGTCTTCCCAACATTTACAAGATGGAAGCAGGATTATGAGTTTGAGGTCAACAATGGATACATAGAGTTCATCCTGTAATATATGATGTCAGCCTAAGATATGTGAGATTTCAAACTATTATAATTAAAAATAAAATAAAACATGGGCTGGACAGATGATTCAGTGCTCATGAGAATGGCTGTTTCTGCTGAAGACCTGAGGCTGTTTCTCGGCACCCATTATACATGGCCCACAAACCCCACTCCAGCTCTGGGGGTGTTCAACATCCTCTTCCATGTACCCACACACACAATTAAAATGAAATTTAATAATAACCTTAAAACAAACAAACAAACAAACAAAAAACAAAGCAAAACCTCAGGCTTTTGTGAGAAAGAAACAACACAGCAAACTAGAGATTTCTTATCCTTTGACCATCCAACTGTCACCCCTCTTTAAGAGTTTGACTTACATTTCAGGTGTCACACCAGCCTCAGAGGAAGTTGTGGGGTGATGGGCTGTGCACTTGGTCCCCAGTCAAGCAGAGGTCTGGAAGCCTGGTGACCAGATGAGTGGTAACTTCTGCCTACATGGAATGGCAGATGTTCAGTCATGCCTCCTGGGTCCCTGGTTCCTGTCAGGTAGCTACAGCCTCCCACACCACCACCCCTACCCTCAGCAGAGAGGGATGTGGCCATTAGTCACTAGGACCAGCACAAAGCCCTCCCACATGCAAATAAGGTTTTCCCAAAGTTCAAAGACCAAACCAATGAGAAGTACCTGTTGTCAATCCCTAACCCACCCCAAAACTGTATTTAAGAATCCTATCTGGAAGGATCAGGGGTATGCAAAAACTACTACATCATCTGAACCTTCTGTCTAAAGAGCTGTAACACTTGGGAAGAGGTCTGCTCTGCCTGAAGCTCCAACATACTTCAACAAAAGGTAGTAGACCAGAATGTGTTAGGGGGTGAGTGCAGAGTTCACGAAAGGAAAAAGAGATGGCTCATGTGTCTATTCTTAGCATTTATGAGGCTGAGGATTTTAAATTTCAGGCTGAAGAGTGAGTCTGGTTTCTCTCACTTGCTTGCAATATGACCAGGACCAATTCTGAAATAGGAACAGAAGGTTTCAGGTAAATGAGCATTGTTTCCTCCATTGTAGCAGCCTGACTGTGATCAGGAGAATAAAGGCCTGCCCTCTGAGAGCCAATAGAGTGCTTAAGGGCATAAACTGTGAAGGTAACCTGTATGGCCACCAGGTTCTATACCCAAGTTTCAGAAATACACAACTTTGGGCAAATTCCTTAATTGCTTTGTAAAGTTGGGGAAATTAGCCCTGTTTATAAAATAAAGATTATGTAATGCTTTTTAAAAGGTGTTCTCTGGAAAACATTCCAAGTACAGTAATACTACTGGCTTACTCAGTCTCACTGTAACTCCAGTTCCAGGGGATTCAACATCCTGGCCACTTCCTGGCCACAGGGTGGAACCACACACCCTGCCACAGGATGTGTGAATACAAACAGACAAGGTCAAAGGAAGAGCAAAGAGTGGGCAAGAGAAACACTGGCTGCAAAGAAACTTGACATTGACTTGGCACTGAAAGTAAACATCTTGAAAGACAACAAACTCACCCCTGAGAAACAAGAAGTTACAAACCCATGGCCTGAAAATTCCTGAGAATTATAACTGCTCCATTGGTGAAAGACATATTGCCTAAAGAAGAAATACAGGACTTGGCAAAGGTCAGAAAAAGACCTTTGAGTCTGAAAGGTTGTTGGCAAAATTTAAGTTTTGGGAGGTCAAAAAGAGTCTTTGTGAGATCTGCTTATGTCAATGGTAGTGAGGTGTCTGTGGAATTAAAGTAATTTGTGAATGTACAGGGAATGTCAATACACAGACCAGCTGCAAAAAGTGGATCTGTCAAAGAATAGGAGGACAGGGAACAGCTAGAACTTGAGGGGCAAGCTGAATGGAAACATACTGGAGATGAAACTAGAGATTTGGGCACAGCTAGAGATATCAGGAAGGGAGGGTGGTAAATTCACTAAGCAGTGACAATATGAAAGATGGAGAAGTGAGTCAAATAGGAGTGTGTGCTCAGGAACAGAGGGAGAGAGACTTGGGGAGATACCACATTCCTTGAAAATACAACATTCAGGGACATGGGGAGATGAGAAGTTTTAGGTACAATCCTTCCCTAAAGAATATATCTGTGACAGGGAGTGGTGGTGCACGCCTTTAATCCCAGTACTTGGGAGGCAAAGGCAGACGAATTTCTGAGTTTGAGGTCAGGCAGACAGATTTCTGAGTTTGAGGTCAGCTTGGTCTACAAAGTGAGTTCCAGGACAGCCAGGGCTATACAGAAAAACCCTGTCTCAAATAAATAAATAAACAAATAAATAAATAAATAAATAAAAACAAAACAAAACAAAACAAAACAAAACAAAGCAAAAAACGGAATACAGCTGTGAACAATATGCTAATCTCTAGTTAGGTCAGTTCACTGCAGACTTCTATGCTTCCAGGTAACGTTCAATTCAAATATTGAGAAAAACAAAACACCAGAAAACCATTATGACTTTGAGTATACATCTATCCCCGCCAAACTCCCACCCCAATCCTTCTTTGGTACTGTAAACTTAACATGGGAATGAACGGTGTAAAAATCAATCAAATCTGTGGGGCAATAAGGAGTTCAAAGTCATCAGGAAAGGAAGACAGGATGGCATATGTAAGGCTGTCTCAAAACTAAACAGAAAGAAAAACCAGCCAAATGCAAAGTAAGACACTGACAACAGGCTGGAGAGATGGCTCAGCAGTTCAGGCACTTGATGTTTTCCCAGTTCCCGGGTTCATTTCCCAGCAACCACATGGTGGCTCACAACCGTAGATAATGAGATCTGAGGCCCTTTCCTGGTATGTCAGTCACACTGTACTCATGTACAAAAAGAAAAATAAACAAATAAAGACACTAAAAAGTATAGAAACAGTGAGGTGGTTATGGCCTGTGGGGTGTGTGGGTGTGTGCCTGTGGTGCCTATGCGTTTGCAATACTCTGCTTGTTTGTTGTCAATGACTTCCCCCTTCCCTCCACACCTCCTCTCCCTGGCCCCCACTGCAGTGGCCACTCAGTGGGCCTTAGGAAGTGAGTGATTACAATGACATCAAGGTAGAGAGAAAAGCTGACAAGAAGGCTCAGCATAATGCAATGAAATGAAAATGTAGGGACCACATCAAAGACAGCTTTAACCATTTGCAGAGCTTATTTACATTACCCCAAGGAGAGAATGGCATCCCGGGCTCAAATCCTAGGCAAAGCAACAGAGTATATCCAATATATGCAAAGGAAAAACCATACGCACCAGCAAGACATTGATGACATCAAGAGGCAGGATGCTTTTCTGGAGCAACAAGTCCCTGCACTGGAGAAAGCAAGATCAAGTGCCCAACTGCAGACCAACTACCCCTCCTCAGACAACAGGGTGGCACCGTCTCCGTCTTCAATGTGGGTTCAGACTCCAGCTCAGAGTCCCGAGCCTGAAGAGCCCCAGCAGGAAGAAACTCCCTATGGAGGCCAGCTAAGCCATGCAGGGCAGGGCAGCAATAAAACTGTCCATCACTTCCTCCTTCAGTTCATCATTAGAACCCTCAGAACCATAGAGAAGACTCTTTATTTTCCTTTTCTCTTTATTGTTATTTTTGCATAGAAGATCTTAGATAACAGCTCTCATCCCCTTCCCTGTGTTCACTATTTTTAAATGTATTCCCTTCGAGGGTTCCTGTCCCCACCAGACATTTTAAACCAAAGCACCTTAACTTGGCAGCTCTTTCTGTGGAGGACAGACGGGTAGCCAGATCTGTACACGATGTCCTTCCTACAGTACCAGCTCCTCCATCCCTCAGCGCCTGGAGGATGCCTGCTCTGCTAGGCTCCTCTCCCAGTCTCCCCTCACCCCTGTTTGGTGGACTTTTGTGACTCTCTGAACTGCTCTACTCTGAGAAAAAGAACAAATTGGTGTAATGAGAACTAACCCGCTTTACTTTGTAAGGATTATTTTTTGCAAAACCTGTCTCTCCTGTTGAAAGACTGGATTCTTGAGGAAGTTTGTGTGGTGGAAAAGGAGAGCAGGGACAGATTTGCAGCACCCTTGGCGCGGTCACTCTTCAGCTGTTTCACCCTGCAGACTAAGCCTTCCAGAAGGCCACAGGACGCTGGTATGTATGTATAGAAGGCATCAGCAGTGAAACAAAGGCTCTCAGTGGAGTAGGGGTGGCTTTGTAGGTGGGGCAGGAAAGGAGTTTTAGGTGGGGTAGAGGTTTTGTATTAAGGACCAGTAATGATGTTTTGATATTTATTTCCTGCTACTGAAATTTGAATCTGAATGGAATGCCCCTATTTCTGATGATGTCGATATTGTAAAGCGACAGATTCATGAAGTAATGATCAAATCTTCATTTCTTTCTGTGTGTATTTCTAAGAAATAGAGCCAACTATTTTGTTTGTATATTCCATGGCTAGTCCCAGAATGCAAGTCTGGCCCAGTATTCAAAGCTTAATGTGAAGCAGCACATCAACAGACTACAAATCACCATCACATTGATTAAAGCAAGTGATGGATTCCAACACTGAGTAAGAAAAATACCTCAGGGAGTAGCAGGAAGTCCCCTACACTTAATACACATACATTCTCACACATCACCTACCTGCTACCTTTAAGGATATGCCTCATCTCCTTAAAATATACTAGGAGCTCGCAAGGCCAACAGCCCTGACCACTGTGCATACCTGAACAGATGCTTGGGGAAAGGTGCTGCTTCCCTGACCACAGCTCCTGCCCATGCTCCGGTTGATACATCAGCTCGAGTTTAGTAACAGGATACCCTTCAAGGAGAGAATGTAGACACATGGACTTTTTTTTTTTTTTCAAATAAAGACCCTCAATATCATCTAGGATTTCAAGACCAGAATTTGATCTTGGAATGAAGCTGCTCTAAGCAATATACCCAAAGTTAACATGTGACTTGGAAACTTTTGTAACTTTTCCTTAAGAATATGTCAAAAACTGTAAAAGGTGTGCCTGGTGGGACAAGACTATAATCTAGCTACTAGAGGCTAAGGCAGGATGACAGCAAGGCCAAGGCTGTCTGAGAGATGTAGTGAGACCGTGGTTTGAAATAAGAGAGGTACTGGGGGCTAGTGAGATGGCTCAGCAGGTAAGAACACTGACTGCTCTTCTGAAGGTCCTGAGTTCAAATCCCAGCAACCACATGGTGGTTCAAAACATACGTAATGAGATCTGACGTGCTCTTCTGGTGCTTCTGAAATCAGCTATAGTGTACTTATGTATAAAAATAAAGAAATCTTTGGGCTGGATGGAGCAGGGCCTGACCTTAGCGAGCAGAGGTCCTTAAGATTCCATTTCCTACAACCACAAGAGGGCTCACAACCATCTGTACAGCTACAGTGTACTCAAATACATACATACATCTTAAAAAAAAAAAAAAAAAAAAAAGAGGGACCCGGATACACAGCTCAGGGCTGAAGTGTTTGCTTACCCTTGTACTAGAGTGAGGTGGAAAACAGTATTTTAATGCTGCTTAAGTTTTCTCAACTTGACACAGACCTAGACATATTTTGGAAGAGGAACCTCAACAGAGGAAAGAAAAAACCCTAGCAAGTTGACTTGTAGTGAGTAAGCTTTGTTTATGGTTTTTTGAGACATGATTTCTCTGTCTGCCTGTCCAGGAACTCTCTCTATAGACCAGACTGACCTTGAACTCAGAGATCCACCTGCCTCTGCCTCCCTGGGGTTAAAAGCATGCTTTACCTCCACCCAAGTGGGGTACTTTTTAACTAGTGATGAGGTTCCAGCCCACTCTGGATGGTGCTGCCTCCACTTCTGAGCAGGTGGTTCTGTGTTGTGTAAGCAGGTTTAGCAAGCCATAAGGAACAACAACTTTCCTTCATGGCCTCTGCATCAGTTCCTCCTTCCAGATTCCTGTCTTGAGTTCCCACCTTGGCTTCTGCTGATGGCAGTCTGTTACCTACCTAGAAGATGAATCCTTTCCTGCCCACATTGCTTTTGGTCATGGGGTTTTATCACAGTTAGAAACCCTAACTAAGATACATTTATAACCTGTATTTATAGGACAACTAAGGGGCAAAAAAAAAAAAAAAGTAATCTGTTTTTTAGGTCATTTTATGGCTGAAGAATATTTAAGGGAGAATTTAGGAGTAAAACTTGCATATTTAAAACATCAAAGATTTCCATTCAAACAAGGAATGAGTATTACTTCATGTTCCTGTGCTATGAAGAAAGACTTAAGGCTGGGTAATATAATAATAATAAAAATTCAGAGTCTGGCTTATTGAACACACTTTTGATCCCAGCACTCAGGGGGCAGAGACAGGTAGATATCTATCAGATCAAGGCCAGTCTGGTCTGCATAGTGAGTTCTAGGCAAGCCAAAGTTACATAGTGCCAAAAAACCAAACATACAAAAGAAACTGGCCAGCTAGCCCCTATAACAGCAGTGTGCTGGGTAGTTTATATCAACTTGACACAAGCTAGAGCAGTGGCTCTCAACCTACAATATTGTCACCCTTTAATAGAGTTCCTCATGTTTAGTGACCCAACCCCAGCCTTAAAATTATTTTTATTGCTTCTCATAACTGTAATTTTGCTACTCTTATAAATCATAAGTGTCTGTGTTTTCTGATGGTCTTCGACAACCCTTGTCAAAGGGTTGTTCAACCCCCAAAAGGACCCGACCCACAGGTTGAGAACACCTTTGAGCTAGAACCTTTGCACTGAAGGGAATATTAACTGAGAAAATGCCTCCATAAGACTGGGCTGAAGGCAGACAAGCCTATAGGGCATTTTCCTAATTAGTGACTGATGGATGATTAATGATTATGGGTGGTGTCAACCCTGGTCTTCATTCTATAAGAAATAGGCTGAGCAAGCCAAGAGGAGCAAACCAGTAAGCAGTACCCTTCATGGCCTCGCTCCTGCCTCTAGGTTCCTGCCCTGTTTGAGTTCCTGTCCTGACAGCTTTAGATGATGAACTATGATGTAGAAGTGTAAGCCAAATAAACCCTTTCTTCCCTATGTTGCTTTGGTCATGGTGTTCAATCATAGCAATAGAATCCATAACTAAGACACCTGGTATCGGGGAGGCTGAGGCAAATAGGCTGCACTGCCACAAGTCTGAGGCCAAGGTGGGTTACACCATAAGTTCAAAGCCAGCCTGGGCTATAATGTTAGACCTTGTGTTTAAAAACAAACAAACAAACAAGCAAACAAAACAGCACAATAACAAACCATACTTGGTGTAGTAGAACACTCCTTTAATTCCAGAACCCAGGAACAGAGGAAAGTGGACCTCTGAGTTCAAGGCCATCCTGGTCAATACTGTGGACCTATTTCAAAACAAACAATAACATACCCCCCACACCCCAAAAAAAGCAGGGCAGGCTGACAGACACTTGCCTCCAAGCCAGCCCTTCATCCCCAGGATGAGTGGTAGGGAGAAGTAACTCCTGCAAGCTGTCCCCTGAGCTCTATGCATCCCAGCATAAGTGTGCACACTCATACACAAGCATAGTTATATGACTGGTGAGATGGCTCAACGGGTAAGAGCACTGACTAAGTTCAAATCAAAGCAACCACATGGTGGTTCACAACCACCCATAATGAGATCTGATGCCCTCTTCTGGTGCATCTGAAGTCAGCTACAGTGTACTTATGTATAATAATAAAGAAATCTTTGGACTGGAGCAGTCAGGGACTGAGCAAGCAGGCCCAACCAGAGCAAGCAGTGTTGACCAGAGGGAGCAGGAAGTCCTAAAAATTCAATTCCCAACAACCACGTGAAGGCTCACAACCATCTGTTCAGCTACAGTGTACTCACGTACATAGAATAAATAAATATATCTTTAAAAACACATACACTACAATCCTAGCACTTGGGAGATGGGGGCAAGATAATAAAGAATTCAAGGTCACCCTCAACTGTTCAAGGACAGCCATGAGATTGAGAATCAAGTCTTGAGTCGTTAGCAGGGTGAAAAGCGGCTACAATGCTGAGCAGAGGAGGTAGGAACCTGATTTCCAGAAGCAGCTTGGTAGGCACCATGGCGGGGAGCACCACCATCAAGGCAGTAAAGCACAAGATCCAGGTTCTGCAGCAGAAGGCTGATGATGCGGAAGAGAGGGCTGAGTGCCTAGAGCAGGAAGTGGAGTGAGAAAGGCAGGCCTGGGAGCAGGCTGAAGCTGAGGTGGCCTCCTTTTTACTGCAGGATCCAGCTGGTTGAAGAGAAGCTTGACCTTGCCTAGGAGCACCTTGCCACTGCTTTGCAGAAGCTGGAGGAAGCAGAGAAGGCTGCAGATGAGAGTGAGAAAGGTATGAAGGTGATTGAAAATAAGGGGTCTAAAAGACGAAGAAAAGATGGAACTCCAGGAATTCCAGCTAAAGGAAGCAACACACATTGTAGAAGAGGCTGATAGGAAGTATGAAGAGGTGGCTCATAAGTTGGTGATTATTGAAGGAGAATGGGAACGCACAGAGGAACGTGCTGAGCTGGCAGAGACCCGCTGGCAGAGGCCTGTTCCCGAGAGTTGGAAGAGCAGATCAGACTGATGGACCAGAACCTGAAGTGTCTGAGTGCTGCTGAAGAAAAGTACTCTCAAAAAGAAGACAAGTATGAAGAAGAAATAAAGATTCGTACTGATAAACTCAAGAAGCCAGAGACCTGTTCTGAGTTTGCTGAAAGATCGGTAACCAAACTGGAGAAGACCATTGATGACTTGGAAGATAAACTCAAGTGCCCCAAAGAGGAGCATTTCTGTACACAAAGGATGCTGGACCCTGCTGGACCTGAGCTAGAAGTAAACCTTCCCCATTCCTGCCCCGTGGCCACTCCTCCCTCTGACCTTGACTCTGCCAGAGGACAGCATCCCTGAAGCTGACTTTGAAACTGAGGGCTGATCTTTTTAACTGAAGGCTGCTTTCCCTCCTGCCACCCCCTCTACTCCTCTTGTCTTTTGCACAAACCTGCATCAGCCTCTTCCCAGATTTCCAGCGGGAGGGGCTGAACACCTTTTGGAACAATATTTAAGGGAATGTGAGCACAACACAGTGTCTTCAATGCAGTTGTGATATGCACATTGTGATTACTTTCAGTCTTAGCAACCATTTTTAACATTCTAAGCACTTCTGCTGCTTGGAGCAGCACATTTTAGCCTAATGGATACTGTCTCGCCATGGAGGAGAAACCCAGGATTGGGCCTGCCTTCCTGAGAGCCAGCAGAGCTCAGGCAGGCTCCTCTGTGGGAGAGCTCAGTGCTCTGCACCAAGTCTTAGCCAGACAACAGGAAGATTCTAGGAAGTCAGCCAAAAACAAAAAACTGTTCCGGGCTGTGAAGGTTTTCAGCTTTGGTTTCTTTGAACAACTTTACCCTTATTTTTATTTTGTACTTTTTCCATCAGATGTGACCAAATAAGACAGTGAGAAATCTGAGAAGCCCCACCTCCCACGGCCTCATGAATGTTAGGCAAACGTGCTACCATTCAGCACCAGCCCTGAGACCAAACTTGTCGCAGCTCTATCCCTTTCCTAACTGCTCAAAGATGGATCATACCGCCCCTTAGTGTTGTGCTGACCTCTTATAGTTCACCTGCCCCCACGGTAGACAGGGAAAGGAAAATTGTGTTTGTGTCACTGATTTAGCCACATGAACATCATCTCATCTCCCTTTCCTGAAGCTGAGGTCTCTAAAGTGCCATCTCATTGTGCTTTGTATCAGTCAGTGCTAGAGAAATCTTGAATAGATTATATGAAAAAAAAACTTTTAAAATTTTACATTATTTGATTTTTTTTTTGTTTTGCTTTTTGGGGGTTGGGTTAGCTTGGCCAAGCCATTGGCAGTGAGAATTCTTTGCAGTCTGTGGGGTAGTGGTGTGCTGATCTTTAAAGTGTCCCCACCTGTAGTGGCTATTCCTGGTTGTCAACTTGACTATATTTGGAATGAACTACAATCCAGAATTGGAAGGCCCACCAGTGACCATTATCTAGAGGCTTGGAGATAGAAGTTTCTGATCTGCATCTTGGTATGGAGATCTTGAGGCATAGTGGCTATGAATTCCAGAAGATTAAATCTCTGACTTCAAGGTCATCTGGGATTAAAGGTGTGGTGGAACACGCCTTTAATCTGGGCTATACCTTCTGTTGGAGACAATATAAGGACATTGGAAGAAGGGAGTCTTGCTCTTATTCCTTAGCCTGCTTGCTGTGTGAGGCTGAGTAACTGCTAGATCCTTGGACTTTCATTCACAGCTAATACTGAATCTATCGTCATGGTATTCCACACAGTATTGCTTCTGACCAAGGAACTCATTTCACTGCCAGAGAAGTGGGACAGTGGGCCCAGGATCATGGAATTCATTGGTCTTACCATGTTACCCATCATCCTGAAGCAGCTGGTCTGATAGAAAGATGGAATGGCCTTTTGAAGATGCAGTTACAGTGCCAATTAGGTGGTAACAGCATGGAAGGCTGGGGCAGAGTTCTTCAGAAGGCAGTATATGCTTTGAATCAGTGTCTGATATATGGTACAGTTTCCCCCATAGCCAGGATCCATGGGTCCAGGAATCAAGGGGTGGAAAAGGGAATAGTTCCACTTACTATCACTCCTAGTGACCCTTTAGGAAAATTTTTGCTTCCTGTCCCCATAATTCTAGGTTCTGATGGCCTAGAAGTTTTGGCTCCAGACGGGGGAATGTTCCTACCAGGAGCTACAACAAACATTCTATTGAACTGGAAGCTCAGACTTCCCCCTGGTTATTTTGGGCTTCTAATGCCCTTAAACCAACAGGCTAAAAAAGGAATAACAGTGTTAGGAGGGGTGATAGATCCAGATTTCATGGGGAAATTGGATTACCTCTTCACAATGGAGGTAAGCAAGATTATGTCTGGAGTGTAGGAGATCCCTTAGGGTGTCTCTTAGTACTACCATGTCCTGTGATTAATGTCAACGGGAAACTACAACAGCCTAATCCAAGTAGGATGTCAAAGGACACAGACCCATCAGGAATGAAGGTATGGGTCAATCCTCCAGGAAGAGATCCAAGACCTGCTGAGGTGCTGGCTGAAGGTGAAGGAAATTCAGAATGGGTAGTAGAGGAACATCCCTCCATGGCCTCTGCATCAGCTCCTGCTTCCTGACCTGCTTGAGTTCCAGTTCTGACTTCCTTTGGTCATACAGCAGTATGGAAGTGTAAGCTGAATAAACCCTTTCCTCCCCAACTGCTTCTTGGTTATGATGTTTGTGCAGGAATAAAAACCCTGACTAAGACACCACCCAATTGCCACATTCAGCTGGTTTCTTCTCAGCCCGAGAGTTGGGCACCCTGCAGACTCCTGGCTAGTTTGTATTCTCCTCCAACCAAAGAAAGAGAACTCCGTTGTGCAACTGTTTTAATACTGAATATTGACAAGTGACAATTTGAAATAAAGAACCAGTCCCTACAAAAAAAAAAAAAAAAAGAAAGAAAGAAAGAAAGAAAATCAAGTCTTTGATAAAAATAGAAATCAAGTCTCTTTAGCTCACTTCTGAGTCAAGGCTTTCCTGCACTCCCCTATACTGACCTCCCTGAGACACAGACACAGACACACACACACACACACACACACACACACACACACACACACACACAGTTTCCTTTCCACTGTTCCCACTCTCTTCCTTAATTTACTAGGAAGGCCTCAAGGTTATAGACAGGTGTGAATCAGCACACTCAGTCAGTACTGATTTTCTGTAACCCACGGTAACTAAGGCTATGCTAGAACTATGCTGTTGAGTACTTTAACCCCTGGAAAGGACAGCACTTTGAAGAACTTTTTGTTCTCTCCTTGCCCATACACATGGGTCTGACCTAGAGTTAGCACTCTGGTTACTGTTAGTTTGTAAAGCTCTATAATTTTTAAAAAGATTTATTATTTTATTTTATGTATATGGCTGTCTTGTCTGAGTGTATGTCTGTGCCACTTTTGTGTGCCTGTTGCCCTCAGAGGCTACAAGAGGGCATCAGATCCCAGGGAACCAGAGCCACAGACGGTTGTTGGCTTCCATCTTGGTATTTGGATTTGAACCTGGGTCTTCTGGAAGAACAGCCAATGCTTTTAACAACTAAGCCATCTCTCCAGCCTCCTAGGAAAATGGTAAGCAAGCCTGCCAGCCCTAAGCCTTCAATACCACCCTGCTGAGGAATAAGTTTCCAACACACAACCACTATCCAAATCAGAGGACCATGCATTTTCATTGGCCCAAGTGTTTGTTTAGATCCTAAGTAAAGTTTATCAGTGTCCTTGCAAGTCACAGTCTAAATGTTGGATTCTATTCAGAATGTTCTCACAGCATCCCCAGGTCACCTCCTAACAAGCATAGAGCATAGAGTTCGAAAACATAGAGTTCGAAAGAAGGCCTTAGCATATACACTTAAGCTACCTAACCCTGACTGTGAATTTCTCAGCATCTAGACCCGTGAGAAGTAACTGCCTATTAAAAAGAATTAGAAAAACTAGAAAACAAACTTCAGAGAGGCCAGGCTCATCGATGGCATTTGCTGCTCACAAGTTCCCCAGAGGGCCAGGGAGATAGCTCAGCAAGTAGATAGACTGGCTCTACCCGGTAGGCAGAGAAAACAGACTCATATACACATGCCATAGCACAAATGCCACCCTCCTTGGCATAAAATATAAATATAATCATGTTTTTCCAAAAACAGTTTAAAAAAGAGAGAAAACCCCCACATAAGCCTCTTTAGAAAAACAAAAACTTGCAAAAAAAGCAGAGACCACTGACAGTAAGGACTGAATTCATTTTTACTACTACAAATATGATAAACAGAAAACAAACAAAATAAGATCTCAACTGAAAATGGCCTTCCATTCACAATCCCCCTCCCTCGGCCTCTCAAAGACTAATACAAAAGTATCACTACATCTGGCAAAAAAATAAATGTGGGGGATGGAGGAAAGTAAGGGCTTAGTAGTAAAAGCACTACTCGCTACAGGGGAGATGGCTCTGTGGTGAAGAGTATGGACTGCTCTTCCAAAGGACCTGAGTTGATCCTTAGCACCATGTCAGGAGGCTCACAACTTCCAACAATTTCAACTGTAGGGGATGTGGCACATCTGGCCTTCTCAATCACCTGTACTAACACACATACCGATGCATAGACACACTCACAGAAGTAGAAGATGGGAGATCCTCATGATCACAGGTAAGCCTTCAGGGAAACCAGGAATGTTAAACATGTAGGGTTAACTCTTCAGAGGAAGGGTTCCAGAACCTATTTTCTACTCAGAAGGCTGGGAGTGCAGCTGGTTAACAGGCAGGTGCCATTTGTATGGTCACACCTGACCCCCCCCAGACTCTGAGCATTTATCTCCCTCTATAGAGCCACCCTTGCCCAGACCCTTATAGTTAGCTGTTTGTGCTGAGCCTGCTTTCCCAATTAAGCTATAGAACTTATCTTTATGAAAGAGGTCACATGTACTTTATAGAGAGTTTCAGTGGAGTCATGCCTTAGGCTTTATTGTGCATACAGAATTAAGTATCACCAAAAATTTTTGTCTAAACTCTTCGGGCCATGGAGTTTGCACATAACCCTGCACACATAGACATGACTAAAAGAACAAAAATATATTGGGGGCAGGCTTGGGCAAAGGGGAAGACTAGCTAAAGAATCTGGAAATCTTACCTCTGAGTTCTACAAAACACCCTTCTTTCATGGTCGTCTTTACATTATCCTGGGAGCCTAAAGATAAATAACACAGGAAGAGACGAGTCTAGAAAGTAAATGAAGCTATGGGAAGAAAAGAAGATGAGCTCAGAGGACCTCTTAAGCATCAAGGCCTGGAGCCAGAGGGTGAAATGAGAGCAGCCAATGACCCATTCCCTGAACTGGGGAGCTAGCAAAACTATCCAGAGAGACCAGAAGCCCAAGAATTTCCAGTATCACCTCCCAGTACAGGGTCCCCTGAGATAGAGCAGGCTGCCAGGATTCCTCTTGGGTAAAAGCCACATCCTCAAAGATGAGAACCACCTGAAAAGTCATTAAATATATTAGCACTGGCCTCGTGTTTTGCCAAAAAATACAGAGATTAATGCCCAAACTACACAGCACATCCTGAAGGCTATGCTGTTTCATGGGCCACAAGGGAAGAGACAGGTTGTTTGGAGCATGTAATGGCTAGTTTTAATTGACAACTTGACACAATCCAGAATCACCTAGAAAGATAGTCCCGGTGAGGGACTACCTAGAACAGGTTGACCTGTGGGCACATCAGTGAGATTATGTTGATAATCTTGATTATGTTAAGGTGGAAGACCCAACCTAAAAGTAGTTGATACCATTCCTGGGTGTGAGTACTAGAATGTATAAAAAGGGAAAAGTGGAATCACTGAGTTGGCTCAAAGGGCAAAGGCACTTGGGACCAAGCTTTACAACTTGATCTTTACTAGGGGACCTTACCAAGGAAAAGGCAAGAACTCAACTCCCAAAGTTGTCTTTGGGACTCCAAATGCAAACCCATACTTACAGTCACTAGTTAGATGAATACATGAAACCTTAGAATGAATGAAAGTCCTGTGTGTGGCACCTAACACATTTAACCCCAGCACTTCCAGAAGCAGAGCTAGATGGGTCTCTGTGAGTTTCAGGCCTGAGAGGGCTACTTGGTGAGACCCTGCCTCAAACCAAACAAGCAAACAGAAAAAAAGGGGAGCACAAGCATGCATGCATGCAAGTATTGTTCTTGGTGGTTCTTACCCCAAACATGCTGTAACCAGCTCTCATGGCCTCCTGACACAATCACTTCCCTGTTGTGATGAATCTGGATTTGTGAGCCAAGCAAACCCCTTTTTCCCTCAATGCTTCTGTCAGGGAATCTTATCACATAGGAAACAAAGCTAAGGCAGGGCATAATATATCAGTGTGAAGGGCAGATGCCTCCTAAACAGGAGCTCTTAGAAAGTAACTAACAGCAAAGTCAAACCGTGGGCTGTGAGAGAGGGTCTGTCTCAAGTGTCACAGGCATGACAAAATAATGATGATGGGACCAAAACCAATAACCTTAAAAACATCATTTCTTGAGCTTCACTGGTCCAGTTAGTTTCCTGTCCTTGCTGAATGCTGCCAAACGCCTCAGTTCTGAATTCAAGAACCCTAGATTTTCAATCCAAGCTCCTGAAACTACCACTCAACAGCTGTGCAACATTAGGTACCTCACTTCATCTCTGAGCCTCCATTTCCAGAGAAACACAGTAATTCTCACGTCATGGGCAACAGCTATGAAGAAGGAAAACAAAACAAAACTAAACTAAACTAAACAAACAGAAAAAGGTAACCATGGGTATAAAAATACCCATGGAATAGAGATGAGCTTTCTGAAAGATAAATCATATCACATTTAACTTGTCTGGTTTCTGTTAATTAATACAGTCATTGGTAAATATGGCTGATACCTATGTACAGGTCAGTGACTTGAGGCTAGACGATGTCCGCAAGTTGCATATTTTTGAAAGGTCATAAGTAGTCCAAGTTGGTCTCAAACTTGCTATGTAGCCAGGGCTGACCTTGAACTCTGATCTTCCTGCCTCTGCCTCTCCAGTACTGGGATTACAGAAATAAATAAAAGGAGTGCTACTTGGGCAAGTGAGATGGTTCAAAGAGTAAAAGAACTTCCCTCAAGCCAGACCACCTGAGTTTCATCCCCAGAACCCATATGAAAGTAGGAGAGGGGCGGTAGGTAAGACTCCTCTTCCAAAGGTCCTGAGTTCAAATCCCAGCAATCTCATGGTGACTCACAACCATCCGTAATGAGACATGATGCCCTTTTCTGGTGTGTCTAAAGACAGTTACAGTCTACTGACATATAATATAAATAAATCTTTAATAAGCAAACAAACAAAAAGTAGGACAAGACCAATTCCTGAAAGCTGTCTAACGAATTCCACACTTCAGCCATTGCTTGTGTGTGAATAGACCCACAAACACTTGAAACACATAAATTGTTAAGTTTTTAAAATTTGAAATGCTTTCATTTTATGTGCATTGGTGTGTTGTGTGCATGTGTGTCTGTGTGAGGGTGTCAGATCTCTTGAAACTGGAGTTCCAGTTGTCAGCTGCCCTATGGGTGTTGGGAATTGAAACTTGGGTCCACTGAAAGAGCACCCAGTGCTTCTGACCACTGAGCATCTCTCTAGCCCCAAACTTAAAAAAAGCTTTTTTTTTCTTTCCATTTTTATTAGGTATTTAGCTCATTTACATTTCCAATGCTATACCAAATGTCCCCCATACCCACCCACCCCCAACCCCCTACCCACCCCCTCCCCCTTTTTGGCCCTGGCATTCCCCTGTTCTGGGGCATATAAAGTTTGTGTGTCCAATGGGCCTCTCTTTCCGGTGATGGCCAACTAGGCCATCTTTTGATACATATGCAGTGTGAGGAGCTGCCCTCACATTTGCCATTATAAGATGGCGCTGACAGCTGTGTTCTAAGTGGTAAACATAATCTGCACACGTGCAGGGGCAGGTTTCCCGCCATGTGTTCTGCCTTTCCCGTGATGACAACTGGGCCGATGGGCTGCAGCCAATCAGGGAGTAATACGTCCTAGGTGGAGGATAATTCTCCTTAAAAGGGACGGGGTTTTGCCATGTTTTTTCTCTCTCTTGTTCTTGCTTTCTCTCTCTCTTGTTCTTGCTTTTTCTCTCTCTTGCTTTCTTGTTCTTTTTCTCTCTCTTGCTCTCTGGCTCTCTTGCTCTCTTGCTCCTGAAGATGTAAGCAATAAAGATTCCGCAGAAGATTCCGGTTTGCTGCGTCTTTCCTGGCCGGTCACGAGAGCGCGTGCAAGAGTTGGTGCCGAAACCCGGGACGGGACGAGAAAACCCGGGATGGGACGAGAAGACCTGGGACGAGAAAACCCGGGACGAGAAGACCTGGGACGAGAAGACCTGGGACGAGAAGACCTGGGACGAGAAAACCCGGGACAAGAAAACCTGGGACGGTTACCATCACCGCCGCAAGGAAGATCCCTCATTCCGGAACCAGAACTGCGGGTCATGGTAATGAAGTGTTCCCGTAAAACAGACTGTTGAGAAGGATTCAACTGCGTGAATTCAGAACTCTTCAGCTGGGGAACGGTGGTAATGAAGTGTTCCCGTAAAACAGACTGTTGAGAAGGATTCAACTGCGTGAATTCAGAACTCTTCAGCTGGGGAATGGTGGTAATGAAGTGTTCCCACAACACAGACTGTTGAGAAGGATTCAACTGCGTGAATTCAGAACTCTTCAGCTGGGGAACAGGGTACCCGTAAGTATAGCTTTACAAGGTAAGTCTGGTCTTGAACTTTCTAACGAAATTCAAGACAGTCTATCAGAAGTAAAGTGGGAAATAGCTTTACAAGGTATGTCTGGCCTTGAACTTTCTAACGAAATTCAAGACAGTCTATCAGAAGTAAAGTGGGAAATAGCTTTACAAGGTATGTTTGGCCTTGAACTTTCTCTAGTGTTAGAAGCCCTTTTGTTCCTTTTCACATGTTATCAAGTGGTTAAGGCAGGGCTGAAAATTCTGGATGAAATTCAGGGCAATCTATCAGAAGTAAAGCGGGGAGAGAGAGTAGGAGCAAAGAGGAAATATGGTACACAAAATAAGTATACAGGCCTTTCCACGGGTCTTGAACCTGAGGAAAAGTTTAGGTCAGGTAAGAATACCTGGGGAGAGATTAGAAGGAAGGAAAAGGAAAAAGAAAAGAAAAAAGATCAATTAGCAGAGGTCTCTAGGAGAAGGAGCCTATACTCATCACTAGGTGAGCTCAAGGAGCCAGTTCTTAATAGTTCTGAATCAGATGAAAAGGCTATTAGGGCCTGGAAGGCGCTCTCCAGAGCAGGTGAAGCCACTGGACAACTAACAAAGATCGTCCAGGGACCTCAGGAGTCATTCTCAGATTTTGTGGCCAGAATGACAGAGGCAGCAGAGTGTATTTTTGCAGATTCAGAGCAAGCCGCACCTCTGGTAGAATAGCTTATTTATGAGCAAGCCACGCAGGAATGCAGAACGGCCATAGCCCCAAGAAAGAACAAAGGTTTACAAGACTGGCTTAGGGTTTGTCGGGAGCTTGGGGGACCTCTCATTATGCGTTACTTCCATTCAGTATGAGAAAGTTACTAGGGCAGCTAATTTGTCAAAAAGTCTTTCTCAGTATATGTTACAGAATTGGACGGCTGAATTTGAACAGACCCTTCGGGAATTGAGACTTGCCATCATTCAGGTCAACTCTACTCGCTTGGACCTGTCCCTGATCAAAGGATTACCGAATTGGATCTCCTCAGCATTTTCCTTCTTTAAAGAATGCGTGGGATTGATATTATTTGGAGATATACTTTGCTGTGGATTAGTGTTGCTTCTCTGGTTGGTCTGTAAGCTTAAGGCCCAAACTAGGAGAGACAAGGTGGTTATTGCCCAGGCACTTGCAGTACTAGAACATGGTGCTTCCCCTGATATATCTATGCTTAAGCAATAGGTCGCTGGCCACTCAGCTCTTGCACCCCACGAGGCTAGTCTCATTGCACGGGATAGAGTGAGTGCGCTTCAGCAGCCCGAGAGAGTTGCACGGCTAAGCACTGCAGTAGAAGGGCTCTGCGGCATATATGAGCCTATTCTAGGGAGACATGTCATCTTTCATGAAGGTTCAGTGTCCTAGTTCCCTTCCCCCAGGAAAAACGACACGGGAGCAGGTCAGGGTTGCTCTGGGTAAAAGCCTGTGAGCCTAAGAGCTAATCCTGTACATGGCTCCTTTACCTGCACACTGGGGATTTGACCTCTATCTCCACTCTCATTAATATGGGTGGCCTATTGCTCTTATTAAAAGAAAAGGGGGATCTGTGAGGAGCTGCCCTCACATTTGCCATTATAAGATGGCGCTGACAGCTGTGTTCTAAGTGGTAAACATAATCTGCACACGTGCAGGGGCAGTTTTCCCGCCATGTGTTCTGCCTTTCCCGTGATGACAACTGGGCCGATGGGCTGCAGCCAATCAGGGAGTAATACGTCCTAGGTGGAGGATAATTCTCCTTAAAAGGGATGGGGTTTTGCCATGTTTTTTCTCCCTCTTGTTCTTGCTTTCTCTCTCTCTTGTTCTTGCTTTTTCTCTCTCTTGCTTTCTTGTTCTTTTTCTCTCTCTTGCTCTCTGGCTCTCTGGCTCTCTGGCTCCTGAAAATGTAAGCAATAAAGTTTTGCCGCAGAAGATTCTGGTTTGCTGCATCTTTCCTGGCCGGTCACGAGAGCGCGTGCAAGAATGCAGCTAGAGTCAAGAGCTCCGGGGTACTGGTTAGTTCATAATGTTGTTCCACCTATAGGGTTGCAGATCCCTTTAGCTCCTTGGCTACTTTCTCTAGCTCCTCCATTGGGAGCCCTGTGATCCATCCATTAGCTGACTGTGAGCATCCACTTCTGTGTTTGCTAGGCCCCGGCATAGTCTCACAAGAGACAGCTATATCTGGGTCCTTTCGATAAAATCTTGCTAGTGTATGCAATGGTGTCAGCGATTGGATGCTGATTATGGGGTGGATCCCTGGATAAGGCAGTCTCTACATGGTCCATCCTTTCATCTCAGCTCCAAACTTTGTCTCTGTAACTCCTTCCAAGGGTGTTTTGTTCCCACTTCTAAGGAGGGGTATAGTGTCCACAATTCAGTCTTCATTTTTCTTGAGTTTCATGTGTTTAGGAAATTGTATCTTATACTTGGGTGTCCTAGGTTTTGGGCTAATATCCACTTATCAGTGAGTACATATTGTGTGAGTTCCGTTGTGAATGTGTTACCTCACTCAGGATGATGCCCTCCAGGTCCATCCATTTGGCTAGGAATTTCATAAATTCATACTTTTTAATAGCTGAGTAGTACTCCATTGTGTAGATGTACCACATTTTCTGTATCCATTCCTCTGTTGAGGGGCATCTGGGTTCTTTCCAGCTTCTGGCTATTATAAATAAGGCTGCTATGAACATAGTGGAGCATGTGTCCTTCTTACCAGTTGGGGCATCTTCTGGATATATGCCCAGGAGAGGTATTGCTGGATCCTCCGGTAGTACTATGTCCAATTTTCTGAGGAACCGCCAGACGGATTTCCAGAGTGGTTGTACAAGCCTGCAATCCCACCAACAATGGAGGAGTGTTCCTCTTTCTCCACATCCTCGCCAGCATCTGCTGTCACCTGAATTTTTGATCTTAGACATTCTGACTGGTGTGAGGTGGAATCTCAGGGTTGTTTTGATTTGCATTTCCCTGATGATTAAGGATGTTGAACATTTTTTCAGGTGCTTCTCTGCCATTCGGTATTCCTCAGTGTGAGAATTCTTTGTTCAGTTCTGAGCCCCATTTTTTAATGGGGTTATTTGATTTTCTGAAGTCCACCTTCTTGAGTTCTTTATATATGTTGGATATTAGTCCCCTATCTGATTTAGGATAGGTAAAGATCCTTTCCCAATCTGTTGGTGGTCTCTTTGTCTTATTGACGGTGTCTTTTGCCTTGCAGAAACTTTGGAGTTTCATTAGGTCCCATTTGTCAATTCTCGATCTTACAGCACAAGCCATTGCTGTTCTGTTCAGGAATTTTTCCCCTGTACCCATATCTTCAAGGCTTTTCCCCACTTTCTCCTCTATAAGTTTCAGTGTCTCTGGTTTTATGTGAAGTTCTTTGATCCATTTAGATTTGACCTTAGTACAAGGAGATAAGTATGGATTGATTCGCATTCTTCTACATGATAACAACCAGTTGTGCCAGCACCAATTGTTGAAAATGCTGTCTTTCTTCCACTGGATGGTTTTAGCTCCCTTGTCGAAGATCAAGTGACCATAGGTGTGTGGGTTCATTTCTGGGTCTTCAATTCTATTCCATTGGTCTACTTGTCTGTCTATATACCAGTACCATGCAGTTTTTACCACAATTGCTCTGTAGTAAAGCTTTAGGTCAGGCATGGTGATTCCACCAGAGGTTCTTTTATCCTTGAGAAGAGTTTTTGCTATCCTAGGTTTTTTTGTTATTCCAGATGAATTTGCAAATTGCTCCTTCTAATTCGTTGAAGAATTGAGTTGGAATTTTGATGGGGATTGCATTGAATCTGTAGATTGCTTTTGGCAAGATAGCCATTTTTACAATGTTGATCCTGCCAATCCATGAGCATGGGAGATCTTTCCATCTTCTGAGATCTTCTTTAATTTCTTTCTTCAGAGACTTGAAGTTTTTATCATACAGATCTTTCACTTCCTTAGTTAGAGTCACTCCGAGATATTTTATATTATTTGTGACTATTGAGAAGGGTGTTGTTTCCCTAATTTCTTTCTCAGCCTGTTTATTCTTTGTGTAGAGAAAGGCCATTGACTTGTTTGAGTTAATTTTATATCCAGCTACTTCACCGAAGCTGTTTATCAGGTTTAGGAGTTCTCTGGTGGAATTTTTAGGGTCACTTATATATACTATCATATCATCTGCAAAAAGTGATATTTTGACTTCCTCCTTTCCAATTTGTATCCCCTTGATCTCCTTTTGTTGTCGAATTGCTCTGGCTAATACTTCAAGTACTATGTTGAAAAGGTAGGGAGAAAGTGGGCAGCCTTGTCTAGTCCCTGATTTTAGTGGGATTGCTTCCAGCTTCTCTCCATTTACTTTGATGTTGGCTCCTGGTTTGCTGTAGATTGCTTTTATCATGTTTAGGTATGGGCCTTGAATTCCTGATCTTTCCAGAACTTTTATCATGAATGGGTGTTGGATCTTGTCAAATGCTTTTTCTGCATCTAACGAGATGATCATGTGGTTTTTGTGTTTGAGTTTGTTTATATAGTGGATTACATTGATGGATTTTCGTATGTTAAACCATCCCTGCATCCCTGGAATAAAACCTACTTGGTCAGGATAAATGATTGCTTTAATGTTTTCTTGGATTCGGTTAGCGAGAATTTTATTGAGGATTTTTGCATCGATATTCATAAGAGAATTTGGTCTGAAGTTCTCTATCTTTGTTGGATCTTTCTGTGGTTTAGGTATCAGAGTAATAGTGGCTTCATAAAATGAGTTGGGTAGAGTACTTTCTACTTCTATCTTGTGAAAAAGTTTGTGCAGAACTGGAATTAGATCTTCTTTGAAGGTCTGATAGAACTCTGCACTAAACCCGTCTGGTCCTGGGCTTTTTTTGGCTGGGAGACTATTTATAACTGCTTCTATTTCTTTAGGGGATATGGGACTGTTTAGAAGGTCAACTTGATCCTGATTCAACTTTGGTACCTGGTATCTGTCCAGAAATTTGTCCATTTCGTCCAGGTTTTCCAGTTTTGTTGAGTATAGCCTTTTGTAGAAGGATCTGATGGTGTTTTGGATTTCTTCAGGATCTGTTGTTATGTCTCCCTTTTCAGTTCTGATTTTGTTAATTAGGATTTTGTCTCTGTGCCCTCTAGTGAGTCTAGCTAAGTGTTTATCTATCTTGTTGATTTTCTCAAAGAACCAACTCCTCGTTTGGTTAATTCTTTGAATAGTTCTTCTTGTTTCCACTTGGTTGATTTCACCCCTGAGTTTGATTATTTCCTGCTGTCTACTCCTCTTGGGTGAATTTACTTCCTTTTTTACTAGAGCTTTTAGATGTGTTGTCAAGCTGCTAGTATGTGCTCTCTCCTGTTTCTTCATGGAGGCACTCAGAGCTATGAGTTTCCCTCTTAGAAATGCTTTCATTGTGTCCCAAAGGTTTGGGTATGTTGTGGCTTCATTTTCATTAAACTCTAAAAAGTCTTTAATTTCTTTCTTTATTCCTTCCTTGACCAAGGTATCATTGAGAAGAGTGTTGTTCAGTTTCCACGTGAGTGTTGGCTTTCTGTTATTTTTTTTGTTATTGAAGATCAGCCTTAGTGCATGGTGATTTGATAGGATACATGGGACAATTTCAATATTTTTGAATCTGTTGAGGCCTGTTTTGTGACCTATTATGTGGTCAATTTTGGAGAAGGTACCATGAGGTGCTGAGAAGAAGGTATATCCTTTTGTTTTAGGATAAAATGTTCTGTAGATATCTGTCAGATCTATTTGTTTCATCACTTCTGTTAGTTTCAGTGTGTCCCTGTTTAGTTTCTGTTTCCATGATCTGTCCATTGGTGAAAGTGGTGTGTTGAAGTCTCCCACTATAATTGTGTGAGGTGCAATGTGTGCTTTGAGCTTTACTAAAGTTTCTTTAATGAATGTGGCTGCCCTTGTATTTGGAGCATAGATATTCAGAATTGAGAGTTCCTCTTGGAGGATTTTACCTTTGATGAGAACGAAGTGCCCCTCCTTGTCTTTTTTGACGACTTTGGGTTGGAAGTCAATCTTATCAGATATTAGGATGGCTACTCCAGCTTGTTTCTTCATACCATTTGCTTGGAAAATTGTTTTTCAGCCTTTTATTCTAAGGTAGTGTCTATCTTTTTCTCTGAGATGTGTCTCCTGTAAACAGCAAAATGTTGGGTCTTGTTTGTGTAGCCAGTTTGTTAGTCTATGTCTTTTTATTGGGGAGTTGAGACCATTGATGTTAAGAGATATTAAGGAAAAGTAATTGTTGCTTCCTGTTATTTTTGTTGTTAAAGTTGGCATTCTGCTCTTGTGGCTGTCTTCTTTTAGGTTTGTTGAGGGATTACCTTCTTGTTTTTTCTAGGGCATTGTTCCCGTTCTTGTATTGGTTTTTTTCTGTTATTAACCTTTGAAAGGCTGGATTCGTGGAGAGATAATGTGTAAATTTGTTTTTGTCGTGGAATACTTTGGTTTCTCCATCTATGGTAATTGAGAGTTTGGCTGGGTATAGTAGCCTGGGCTGGAATTTGTGTTCTCTTAGTGTCTGTATAACATCTGTCCAGGCTCTTCTGGCTTTCATAGTCTCTGGTGAAAAATCTGGTGTAATTCTGATAGGCTTGCCTTTGTATGTTACTTGACCTTTTTCCCTTACTGCTTTTAATATTCTATCTTTATTTAGTGCATTTGTTGTTCTGATTATTATGTGTCAGGAGGAATTTCTTTTCTGGTCCAGTCTATTTGGAGTTCTGTAGGCTTCTTGTATGTTCATAGGTATCTCTTTCTTTATATTTGGGAAGTTTTCTTCAATAATTTTGTTGAAGATGTTTGCTGGTCCTTTGAGTTGAAAATCTTCATTCTCATCCACTCCTATTATCCGTAGGTTTGGTCTTCTCATTGTGTCCTGGATTTCCTGGATATTTTGAGTTAGGATCTTTTTGCATTTTCCATTTTCTTTGATTGTTGTGCCGATGTTCTCTATGGAGTCTTCTGCACCTGAGATTCTCTCTTCCATCTCTTGTACTCTGTTGCTGATGCTCAAATCTATGGTTCCAGATTTCTTTCCTAGGGTTTCTATCTCCAGTGTTGCCTCACTTTGAGTTTTCTTTATTGTTTCTACTTCCCTTTTTAGGTCTAGTATGGTTTTGTTAATTTCCATCACCTGTTTGTATGTTTTTATCTCTTTTTCTGTAAGGACTTCTACCTGTTTGATTGTGTTTTCCTGTTTTTCTTTAAGGACTTGTAACTCTTTAGCAGTGTTCTCCTGTATTTCTTTAAGTGATTTATTAAAGTCCTTCTTGATGTCCTCTACCATCATCATGAGATATGCTTTTAAATCTAGGTCTAGGTTTTCGGGTGTGTTGGGGTGCCCTGGACTGGGCGAAGTGGGAGTGCTGGGTTCTGATGATGGTGAGTGGTCTTGGTTCCTGTTAGTAGGATTCCTACGTTTACCTTTCGCCATCTGGTAATCTCTGGAGTTAGTAGTTATAGTTGACTCTGTTTAGAGATTGTTCTTCTGGTGATTCTGTTACCGTCTCTCAGCAGACCTGGGAGACAGATTCTCTCCTCTGAGTTTCAGTGCTCAGAGCACTCTCTGCTGGCAAGCTCTCTTACAGGGAAGGTGCGAAGATATCTTGTTTTTAGAACTCCTCCTGGTTGAAGAAGAAGGCCCAAATCAGGGCCTCTCTCAGAAGCTGTGTTGCTTTGGCAGTTCCCAGAAGCTGTCAGCTTCTGTGGTGCAGACTCTCATCTGTGCAGACTAAATTCCTACGTTCCAGGGAGTCCTGGAACCAAGATGGCGACCGCTGCTGCTGAGGCTGAGGCCGCCTCCCAAGCCAGGCGGACACCTGTCCTCTGGTCCGGATGGTGGCCGGCTGTCTGCGGCCCGCCAAGGGTGCTGCCTCAGCGGCTCTGTGCTTCCGCCCGTCCCAGAAGCTGTCCGGTTCTCTGGCGCACCCTCTAACCTGTTCAGACTAATTTCCTAGGTCCCGCGGAGTCCCGGAACCCAGGTGGCGACCGCTGCTGCTGAGGCTGAGGCCGCATCCCAAGCCAGGCGGACACCTGTCCTCTGGTCCGGACGGTGGCCGGCTGTCTGCGGCCCGCCAAGGGTGCTGCCTCAGCGGCTCTGTGCTTCTGCCCATCCCAGAAGCTGTCCGGTTCTCTGGCGCACCCTCTAACCTGTTCAGACTAATTTCCTAGGTCCCGCGGAGTCCCGGAACCCAGATGGCGACCCAAAAAAAGCAAAAAAAAAGTGGCATTTGAGTAGAAATGTGACATAGATTGGTCTTGCAGAAATCTGAAGACTGAGGCCGAGTAAACCTCAAAGATAAAAGCTGGAAAAGCAAAGGAAATGTTGGGTCAGGTTGGTACACCCGAATAGCAGTGAGCCAGATGGGGAATCAAGATCCTAAGAAGTCAGCCAGGAAGAATTCGATACTTAACAGATCCTGTCTGATATGAATTGATGAAAGTCCTTAGCATGGATCTTCATTTCAGTCTTCAATCTCTTAAATACCTACCAGAGGCCTGACTTTCTGGCCTGAGGAAGCTGTAGGAGGGCTAACTAGCAGAGCGGCAATGCTGGACAGTGAGGGCTATGTGAGACCTTTATTAGAAGCAGAAATGGCAACAAACAGGACCCAGCTATTAAACCAAATCCTAGATGATTGCTGCCCATTGTCACAGAAGTTATCTTCGGGCTTCTAGATTATTACTAGGAAAGAGTCATTTGGGTTCCTTTAGATCAACTTAGAGGACACAATTCCAAAATGTTAGTTATAGAAAAGGAGGCAGGTTGGTAAATATTAGGGAGTGGGCATCTACTTTCTTAGGCATGGCCTCCAGTGCAAAAACAACCCTCTCAGGTACAAAGTGAAGGGGGAAAGTAAGAAATAAAGGGAAAGGACATGACTGCTTGTAGGTATGGTAGAAGAGAAAGTTTACCATAGATAAGTGGGAGAGCACAGCTAGAGACAGAAACACCTGGGAGAGTCCAGAGTGGACATGACCCTGAGCCATGTGAGAAGAGGAGCAGCAGAAGAGAGAGAGAGGAGGGGGAGGGGAAAGGTGCAGCAGCTAAGAGGCCCAAAAGAGCAGGGCTAACCAAACTTGTTAGATTGTAAAGGGAAGGACAGCTCGGGGCAGAGCAACCCAGCTCCAGAGCTGGGGGAGTTTAAGGTAGCGGGGGCTAAGTATGCCAGCCAAGAATTCTTGGTGACCTATATAAGGTTGCTAAAACACCCTAGAAGTAGGTCTGCTTTGTTCTGTTTAGTAGACATTTAAGCGTTTTGTCCCAGCTTTAAAACCTAAGACTAAAACAAGGAATGAGCAGGGCATGGTGGCACATGCCTTTAATCCCAGCACTCCAGAGGCAGATGCAGGTGGATTTCTGAGTTCGAGGCCAGCCTGGTCTACAGAGTGAGTTCTAGGACAGCCAGGGCTACACAGAGAAACCCTGTCTTGAAAAACAAAACAAACAAACAAACAAACAAACAAAAAGACTCAGGATGAACTGGGCGGCCAAGGGGATCCACTTTTCCTAAGCAAACACAATTATAAAGACTAACCTAGAGGCGCTCTTGATTGACAGGCTCTCCAAAACTTAAGGAAGCATCAAAAGTCTCTGAAAACCCACAAGCCTGGTGCCCACTAGGGAGGACCCCATCCTGCTACCATGCAGGCAGCAGAGCCAGTAATCCCATGAACTTTTTAGAAACCAGTATCTCCTTGCCCAGGGCAGGTGACTTTGGCTGCTGGCTGTCATGCCCAGGTCACAGAGCACAGCTAGGTTCACTGCAGTGTTTAGGTTTTGCTTGTGCACCCTTCCTCCTCACTACAGGCTAAACAGGAGGGCAGCTAAGATTCCCACACTGGGTGTGAACTGAAGAGTAGCACAAGGATGACATCATGGCATGGAGCCAGTAGAGCTGCAGGCATTAGCATTTCACTTGCAGAGCAAGCCACAAGACTCTTGTGCTCTATACCTTCTGGGTAACATTGTTCTTTCTCTGCTTACAAATGGATCACTCCCTCCCCAAAGAGAAGAGGTTTTCTTACTCTTTATCTAAAATAAGGTCCCAGACCTAGCATCATGGCTTAGACACACCTATTACTATTTATTATTGTTGTTGTTATTTCTTTTTTCTTTTGTTTTATTGGATATTTTTTTTACATTTCAAATGTTATCCCCTTTCCTTATTTCTCCTCTGAAAACCATCTATCCTCTTCCCCCTCCCCCTGCTCACCAACCCACCCACTCCCACTTCCTGGCCTTGGTATTCCCCTACACTGGGGCATAGAGCCTTACCAGGACCAAGGACCTCTCCTCCCACTGATGACCCACAAGGCTATCCTCTGTTACATATGCACTTGGAGCCATGAGTCCCACCATATGTATTCTTTGGTTGGTGGTTTACACCCTGGGAGCTCTGGGGTTCTGGTCGATTCATATTGTTGTTCCTCCTATGGGGCTGCAGACCTTGGAAACTTTCTCAAGCTCCTCCATTGGGGACCCTGTGCACAGTCCAATGGTTGGCTGAGAGCCTCCAGTTCTGTAGTTGTCAGGCACTGGTAGAGTCTCTCAGGAGACAGCTATAACAGGCTTCTGTCAGCAAGCACTTCTTGGCATCCACAATCGTGGCTGGGTTTATGGATCCCCAGGTTGGGCAGTCTCTGGTTGGTCATTCCTTCAGTCTCTGCTCCACACTTTGTAACTCCTCCCATGGGTATTTTGTTCCCCCTTCTAAGAAGGATGGAAGTATCCACACTTTGGCCTTCCTTCTTTTTTGAGTTTCATGTGGTTTGTGAATTGTACCTTGGGTATTCTGAGCTTCTGGGCTAATATCCACATATCAGTGAGTACATACCATGTGTGTTCTTTTCTGATTGGGTTACCTCACACAGAATACTTTCTACTTTTATCCATTTGCCTAAAATTCTCACAAGTTCATTATTTTTAATAGCTGATTAGTAGTGTGTACATGTACCATACTTTCTGTATCCATGCTTCCATTGAGGGACATCTGGGTTCTTTCCAGCTTCTGGATATTATAAATAAGGCTGCTATGAACATAGTGTAGCATTTGTCCTTATTATATGTTGGAGCATCTTCTGGGTATATGCCCAGGGGTGGTGTTGTTATTACTTGAAATTGCTTTAATTTGAGACAATCTCCCTAAATTGGCTGGGTTGGCCTTGAACTGAACTTCTCCTGTTTGAGCCTCCTGAATACTTAAGATTGTAGGCATGGGTGACCAGGCCTGGCTTCAGATCCATCGAATAACAATGCACACAGCACAGGAGGGTTCAGGACCTGGGTGAGACTGACATTCTTTCTGTATAGGATGTAGATTGCAGTGATGTATGTCTGGAACATTGGCCCAAAATCAGGGCAAATGTAAAGCTGGTAAACTGAGTGCTCTAGAGAGGACCCCCAGTTCTACACATACATCATCTCTCCTTATGTACCAACTTCCTTTCATTTAGTGGTTATTTTATGTGTGTGTAAGCATGGGTGTGCCTCTGTCCATGTGCAGAAGCACGGGGACTGAGTTTGATCCCCAGCACCCTGGGACAAGCTGGGCATACTTTAGTGCTTCTGTGATCTTGGCACTGGGGAGCTGGACATAGGAGGGTCACTGTGTTTTATTTACCAGCCAGTCAAGCCAACTTGGTGATTTCATTTTCAGATCAGAGATCTATCCTCTCAGAATATGAGATGCAGAGCACTAGAGGGAGCCACCTGATGTGGGCTTCTGGCCTCCACCTCTATCACTCATGTAAGACAAACTTTTCAATTCAATCTACACACTAACTCACTCGAGCAAGAAGATTAATGCTAAAGTAATCAGTTTTAATTAACATCAGTTCATAAAATAGAAAACAAGCAAACCTCATGCACTAACAAAGAGAGCCCGGAGACCTTCTTGAAGAAATGCATAGGGATAGAGACAGACAGGGCTCAGGAAGCCCCCTGAACACAGGGAGGCAGCACCCGTCGAGAGTGTTCCCTGACTCAGGGGTGCTTCAGGACCTGGACCGGGCTCAGCCGCTCTGAAAGATGGTGACTAAGAAGCTTGGAGATCTAGTCCTGGGCTCCTGCAGGCACTGATGAAGGAAATTTGAAATCCACAAAATGAGCCAGGGGACGAAGAATAGAATCTAGTTATTCTCTTTGGGTAATCTTCTCCCTGTGCTATAAGTCTCCTCATGGCACCCTTTTGGCTACTAGCAGATAATCTTTTGTATAAACTCCAGTTTCCAAAGGCCCACCCAGGAGCCATCACTGTCTGGCTTCCTGGTGAATGTCATGCATGTGTGTGTGTGCGTGTGTATACACACGCATGCGCACACACCATAACTGGCAGATGCGTCTATATGTCTCACTGGAGGTGTTGCTCTCAAAGGGTGGCTTTCCCACCAGCAGCTCATAGCAGAGCACCCCAATGCACCACAGATCAACCATCTCATTGTAGGGTTTCTGCTCTATCATTCCAGGGGCAAGTAGTCCAGAGTCCCACAGATTGTCTTTCTCCTAGAACAGTACACAGAAGGTTGGGCTGTGCGTAGGCTCAGAAAAAGGGAAATCACACACACACACACACACACACACACACACACACACACACAAAAAAAAAAAAACAACGACAAATAATGGGCAGTGGTGGTCCACGCCTTTAATCCCAGTACTTGGGAGGCAGAGGCAGGCAAATTTCTGAGTTCAAGGCCAGCCTGGTCTACAAAGTTAGTTCCAGGACAGCCAGAGCTACACAGAGAATCCCTGTCTCAAAAAAACAAAAACAAAAAACAGAAGAAGGGAAATCTTCCCTGTTCAGCTTCCAAGGAAATGGGAGACACAGGGACATCCTGAAAGGTTCACTCCTGTACATGCCTGAGGCAAGGAGAACTGTTCATAAACAACAAAACTTAATATGGTTCAAGATCCAGAGGGGCTATAGGAGGTGAGTCAGGGGGCAAAGCACTTGCAAGGGGAATTCCTGAGGACCTGAGTTCTATCCCCCAGAACCCACATAAAGCCGGGTCCATGACTATAGTCTGAGAACTTCTATAGTGAGATGAGAGGCAGAGAAGAATCATAGAAAGTCTTTAGACCAGCTAGGCAACTATGAAAGAGCAAACAAAAGACCTTGTCTCAAATAAAGTTAAGGGACTGTCTTGAAGGTGTCCTCTTACACACCCACCCTCCTCCCAGACACAACATGGCACATGTGTGCCTGCACGCACACATGAGAATAAACACAGGTTTTCTTTTTAACATTCAGGGAAAGCAGATGGATATAGTAATAGCTCACATCTCTTAATTCTGGCATTGGGAAGGTTGCAACAGGTAGAGCATTGTGTTTGACACTAGAATGAATTCAGAACCAGTCAGACAAGGCAGGGCTAGAGAGATGACTGATTGGTTAAGAGCACTGTCTGTTCTTTCTTCTAAAAGACTCTGGATAGATTTTGAAGCATCCATGTGGCTGCTTACAACCAACTGATGCCCTCTTTTGGCTTCCAAGAGAACAGGCATGAAAAACGGTGCAGGCAAAACATCCATATATAGAAGATAAAAATTAAAAAAAACTAAACCAACTCAGAAAAAGTAAATACTATAAGGGAAGATACTGTAATCTCATGTTTTAAAACATGGTGTAGCATATTACCTGTAGCACAACATCACAGGATTGCTGTAAGTCTGAAGCCAGCCTGGTGGACTGCAGAGTCAGTGACTGAGGAAGATTTTTTTTCATATTTATTTTTTTAATTATATATTTTCTTCATTTACATTTCAAATGCTATGCCAAAAGTCCCCCATACACTCCCCCCTCTCCCCTTCCCCACTCCTACTTCTTGGCCTTGGCGGTCCCTTATACTGAGGCATATAAATTTTGCAAGATCAAGGGGCCTCTCTTCCCAATAATGGCTGACTAAGCCATCTTCTAATACATATGCAGCTAGAGACACGAGCTCTGGAGGTACTGGTTAGTTCATATTGTTGTTCCACCTATAGGGTTGGAGACCCCTTTAGCTCCTTGGGTACTTTCTCTAGCTCCACCATTGGGGGCCCTGTGATCCATCCAACAGCTGACTGTGAGCCTCCACTTCTGTGTTTACCAGGCCCCGGAATAGCCTCACAAGAGACAGCTATATCAGGGTCCTTTCAGCAAAATCTTGCTGGCATATGCAATGGTGTCAGCATTTGGAGGCTGATTATGGGGTGGATCCGTGGGTATGGCAGTCTCTAGATGGTCTATCCTTTCGTCTGAGGAAGATTTATGATGTACATAATGATGGTGTGCGTCTCAAGAGGAACCAAGTATATGTAGCTCATTGACATGGAGAAATTTTTTTCCTGGGATGGTTGCTAATTTTACATGGAATCTTACTGGCAAAGGCAAACACTGATAAAGAGTAGGAAGCAAAGCTCTATTTGTGTTATGTGTGTGTGTGTCTGTGTGTGTACATGCCTACAGACACACACTAACAAAGAGAGAGCATGACATTCAGTGTCTTTATTAAGCTCCCCACTATATTCCTTTAAGGCAAGGTCTCTCATTGGACCTAACCCAATCATTTCTGCCAGTGTCTGGCCAGCTTTTAGGATCTGCCTGTCTCCATCACTCAAGGCAGGGGTTAAATTAATCCAGAGTCACAGCCAGGTATTTACAGGTTCTTTTCATTTAAAGTCAGGTTTCCTGATCACAAAGGAACTATTCTTATCTACTGAGTTCATCACCCCACCCACCCAATTCTTTCACTTTGCAAGTCATTTTAAAAGTGTATATTTGAAAAAGGTGCTTTTTAACCCCAAGGCCCAGTTTGTATCTGGGCCTTCCATGTGAGATGAATTCACTTGGGAAATGCCTCACTAGTGTGAGCATCCCACCCCATCCCATCCAACCTACCTGAGAGAGGGAGTATGCACAGACCACCCAAAGTCTGAGATCTTCACCTCACCTTTGAGGCCCAGCAGGAGATTCTCTGGCTTGATGTCCCTGTGAATCACCTTCTTCTCATGGCAGTAGGTCAGGGCATCTGACAACTCCTGTATTATCTGTGAGAACAAAAGCAGTCTGGTGGGGGGAAGACTTTCACAGCTTCCCTGTGAGGGAGAACAGTCATTACGAATTTTATCATTGCCATGGAATCTCATTTTTTCAACTATAATTCTATTGTCTCTTTGTGTGTGTACACACAGCAATGGGGAGCATAGAGGACAATCTTTAGAGTGGTGCATTACTATTGACCTTGTTTTTCTTGTTTTGGGGCAGGGTTTCTCTCTGTAGCTCTTACTACCTTGGAACTCTCTCTGTAGCTCAGGGAGTAAAGGCCTCAGTCACCACCACTTGCCTCTTTGTTCTTTTTAAAAGAAGGTCTTCACTGTCTGCCCAGGCCAGCCTTAAACTCATGAGATCTGCCTGTCCTTACATAGCACCATGGTTATTAACTAGCCAGGTCCCTCCCAACCCACCCCATCCCACTCCCACCACTGCCCACCCATAGACTTGGCAGAACTGGAGGTGCTGAGTGTAACCTCCCCCAGCCTTGAGTAGGCTGGCTCAGACCTTGCTGCCACTGTGAATGAGACCACCTGGAGTGGAGCCTTCCAACCCTGTAGCCCCCCTGAGGCCACACTAACTGATTTCCTGAGTGGGAGGCCAGAGCTGTATAGGAGAGAACATGAAAGAAGTAAAGAGACCAAGACAGATTTCTGATCAAGGCCTAATGTTTACTAAGAGTCTGTGCTTATAAAGGGGGGTGGTCTATCCCCCCTGCCATGCCAGGCTTCTTGATGCTTTGTTCCTAAGTTGTAAACACTAGTCTGTCAGAGCTATTAGCATTAGGTTGCCAAGTTCACAGGTTGTAGGCTCTTTCAAGAAGACAGGTGCAGCCTTTAAGCTGTAAGTGCTTCTTGGAAAAGGGCAGTGCCAGGTGACAGAACAATACAGCCATCTAGGTGGGATGGCTCCACCCCAAGTGGTCTCATTCACAGTAGGAGCAAAGTCTGAGACAGCCTACTCAAGGCTGGGTGAGGCTACAGCTGAGCCAGTCAGAACATTCCCCCTAAAGGATCAGAGGGTAGGCTACAGGAGTCAGAGATTTTATTGTCCAGCAAAGCCAACTGATGCTGCAGGGATAGTGAGTGCTAGGGCCCTACAATTTCTAGGTACCTTTTTTTTCCCTTTTATGAGATAAGATTGCACTATGTAACCTTATGGCCTGAAACTTGATATGTAGACCAAGGTGACCTTGAACTCCTGAGCCTTCTGCCCCAGCCTTCAAAGTTTTGGAAACATAGGCCAGCAACATTATGCCTAGCTAGCTTTTCAATATATGTTTATGGTTTCATTTTCTATTTAATAGAGTTGGACTTTTTATATACTATTTTCATTGCATTTATTTGTTTTTCTGTGCCTATATATGTGAATAAGTGCATGGATAGGTACAAGGACAACCTTCTGTGTTTTATCTCTCCTTCGACTATGTGGGTCCCAGGATGCTGGTGTTCAGCCTGTAGAGCAAGCATCCTTACCCAATGAGCTGTTTCTCCATCCCCAGTTAGAATCTAATGCTTGATAAGAAAGACTCCAGGTGTGGTAGCCAGCACTAGGGAAGGAGAGACAAGAGGATTTCTGTGAATTTGAGGCCAGCCTGTTTATATATATATATTGTTCCAGGTCAGACAAGAAGTGAAGAACCTGTCTCAAAAAAAAAATCTATCAATAATAATATTCTGTGGCTACACTGGCATCAACCCAAGGCCATAAACAAACTAGAGAAGAACTAGGCCATCAAGTTACATCTAAGCACACCTAAAAAGCAAAACATACATACAAACAAACAAAAAACCCTCATGTAAACAAACAGTCCAAAGCTGGGTGGCCTGTCATCCTAGGAGTTACAAGGCTGCAATTTCAAGGTTAACCTGGGCTATACACGAGTTCCAAGTCATTCTGAGCTGTTTAGAAAAGACTCTGCCTCAGGAAGGGAAATACAGCACCCTGAGCCAGGCATCATCCTGGAGATTTCAGGGAAGCCTGGGCTAGCCTGGGCTATCTAGCAAGATTTCCTGCAACTCAGAACAAAAGGAGATGACGGTTAGCAAGATGTCTCACTGGGTAAGAGAGCTTGCTGTACACTCCTGGTGACCTGAGTTTCATCCCTGGAAGCCACATAAAAGTGAAAGGAGAAAACAGACTCTTCCCCAAGTTGTCTCATGACTTCTATATGTGCCCACTATGGCCTGTATGCTCCCCCATCCCACATCCCACACTACTACATGAAAGAGTAAGTTAAAAAGAGTTGGGAAGGGGATATTGGCAGCTACAATCAGTCACTGTCATCACTGCATGCATCCTTGGTCCCAGAACTCCATCACCGTGGCTGTATGCTGCTGGGCCAACTTCTGATGTCTCTGAAGCTCCTTATAGAGCTCGCCTCCTGGAGCATACTCCAGAATTAAGTATATCCGAGTGTCATCATAGAAGTAGTTGTACAGACAAAGGATGTTCGGGTGTCTGAAGGTGGAAGGAGGGAAGAGTCAAGGCAGGCAAGATAGCACAGCAAACAGAGACATTTGTTCCCAAGTGTGCTAACCCGAGTACCACTCCCAGAATCTATATGTGGAAGAGAGGAAATAATTCCTGCAAGTTGTCCTCCACGTGTGTCCTGTGACTCACATGTAGCCCATGTGTCATTACTTCCTGTAACTTAAAATAAATAAATAAATAAATGAATAAATAAATAAATACATAAATTGCTGAGCAGTGCAAGACTTTAATCTCAGCACTCCAAAGGTAGATGCAGGCAAATCTGGGAGTTCAAGAGCAGCCTACTAGATCTACAGAGCAAATTCCAAGACAGCCATGGCTACACAGAGAAACCCTATCTCCAAATAACCAAAACCAAAACTAAAATAAACAAATAAGTAGGTATAAGATAAAACCAATTACTTTGGGGCAGAGTTTCACTGTGTAATCTGGATGACCTGGAACTCCCTGGGAACCATCAGGCTGGCCTCACTCCCAGTGATCCACATGCCTCTGCTTCTCAGGGGCTCTGGACAAAGGAATACCCTTTTAAAAAGATGTGCATCACCTGAGGAGCAACACTGGGGGTTGACCTCTGACCTACATATGTGTGTACACTTGAAACTAGTGTGTCCCATACCAGGAGAGAATTTTCCTAACCGGAATGAGTTACAGAGAAAAGTCTTCAGGTGGAAAACAAAATGCTTATTTGGGAGTCATGAAGACTGAGTTCAGAGGTCAAGGGCAGCAAGAGGGCAGCAGGCGCTGGAGAACTCCAGCTCTGGTTCCACATAGGTCAGGCTTACTGTAGGTGTGCCTGGATCTCCACTTCCCTGCGAAGTTGGTGCTCCAATCCCTCCTTCTCATTCTCTGACTTGAAGAGGACCTTCAGGGCCACGATGAAATGATTTACCTTGAGCAGAGCCAAGTACACATGCCCAAATTTCCCCCTGCCCAGAGGACACCCAATTTCAAAGTCATTGATGGGGAAATGCTTCCTGAATAGATGGAAGAGATGGCCTCGTCTCAGAGACTAGGAAGAGTTAGGGGTCCCCAACTGCTCCCCTTCCTCATTCACTGAACTCACAACTTCAGCAGTGGTCTTCCATAGAGAAAGTAGTATTTTACATCCATGAGCCAATGCTCCTTTTGCCCTGCCTACTAGTCACCTGAGTCCCATTTTCTTTCTTCTAGAAACTTTGGCAAAGCACTCACCTGGTTGAGGTGCTGGGCTCCATCTGGCCAGTAGCTAAGGAAAGAGAGAAGAAAAACGGGCCTGATGATGCTCAATAGCAACCCTAGTCTGTGGGAGGTAGACAAGGAGGCAGGAGTTCAAAGTCACCCTCCACTCCATAGCAACTTTGAGGCCCACTTAGTACACAAGAGAATCACCCTATCAGAGACTGGGGGAGGGTGGGAGGGGTAAGGGTATAGGAGAGGGGAAGGGGCATCAAGAAAGTTGTAGGCGAGGGCATGGAAGGGAAAAGAAAAAGGGAGAAGGAGAAAAAGAAGGACTGCAGGAGAAGGAGAGATGGAGAGTATGCCCAGGAAAGGAGGGGGAGAGGAAAGAGAGGGAGGAGAGGGGGAAAGGAGAGGGAGAGAGCAAGAGGGAGTGAGGGAGAGGGAGGGTGAGGCAGAGAGAGAAGGCTGAAGCCTTTACTGCCAATGCACACACACACATCCCGCACCCCTGGCAGCTGAACCCAGTGACCTCTAACTGTCCCCATCCTGCTGCCTCGTCCTCCTGCTTGCAGGGATCTTTCACTTATGTGCCACCACTTTGGAGTCGGTCTGGGTTTTCCTACCTCTTACTTGTGTGTCAAGCCCAGCCCAAAGGAGGTGACTCTTCCCTGAACTCTAAAGGCATGGGGGCAAGTTGAAGTCCTGCTAGTTGCTTAGATCCTGGAAAAGGTTAGGCGGGTAATGCTCTGACTCCAGCCTCCCCAACTGCCTAGAATGTCTCACCCACCCAGGGACACATGGGACATACACACTGGTAATCCACTAGCACTGCCACACTCAAGAGGTTTCCAGTACCCGCTTTGGCAGAGTCTAGTAGATCCCAGCTGATAACCATTGGTTATCTTTCTGAAGTCAAAGGCATGCCCAATAGGCATGCCTGAGAAGCCAGGCTGCTTGCTCTATAGGATGGTGGGGGCAGGTCCAGAAGGTGCCTAAAATCACTAGCAAGGAAAGTACCATTTGTGGAGGTCAGCAGGAGGGGGACTAGGTGTTTGTGTAGGTACAGAGGACTGGCAATCAACCTTGAGGACCCCGTAGTAAGAAACTGTAAATATGTGTCTCCTCTGTCAAACACGATGAAATTTATGTTTATTAGAAAAGGGAATTAAAATCTTTACAAATCCTGCACTTGCCTTTAATCCCAGCACTCAGGAGGCACGGGGCATCTCTGAGTTTGAGGCCAGCCTGTTCTAAAAGAGCAAGTTCCAGGACAGCCAAAGCTACACAGAGAAATCCTGTCTTGAAAAACAAAGTACTGGGGGCTGAAAATTCAAAACAACCCAAGCAAAGCAAGATACAAAACAAGATATTGATTTAGGCAGCAGAAACTGACCAGTAGGGGATAGCAATACAGACTTGGGAGCTGACTGCTTCTTGGGACGTCCATCCACAAGTAGATGACAAAAGTCTATTGTACTCAGGCTGCTACTGATCAGGCCACAGAACTTGGGAGCTGAAAAGCGACTCCAAGCCAGAATATCACAGAAAAATTTAAGCCTGAAACAATCAACATCTGTGCCAAGTTACAGTTACATATTCCCACCCATCAGGATTTGCCAGATCCAGCATGACATGCATTGTTCCTGCCTCTGGGACAGGACTAGCAGGCATGGGCCTCCACAAGTGTCAGTAATGCTTGTTTGTATAACACTGTACATATTTTTACATTCCTATTTCGAGGAATGTCCTCCTCTTAATGTTAATGACTCCATGATAATCAGAGACAGAGTGAGTCCTGGAGGGGAGGAGAAGGTGTAGCTAATGTCTCAGCAAAATGGCAAACTTGTCTGAAGGTGGGCAACTGTCTGTCCTGCAGAATGTGTCCCCACCTGCAGGTCTGTTCCCACCCTGTGGTCTGAGAAATGTTAGCCTCTCCCTTCCAAGAGGAGCAAGTGTTCCAAGACCTTCCCAAAGTTCCTGACCTTTCAGTACCCAGGGAGGTCTTTAGGAACTTAAACTTTATTTGACCCCTATTCAAAATGGAAGCTCTATTCAAAAGGCTTCAGTTTGGTTCCTTCTTACAAAACAAAATTTTAAAAACCCCAACTAATTTGTGAGACTTTTTTGCAAGTGTCCTTGTTTGTTTGTCATCCCTTGCCCTCTGCCACCTCCCCACCCCAAGGGGTTCCTTTTTTAGCACTGGGTATTTTGATAATCCTTATGTTGACCAGGCTGACCTGGAATTCAAACAGATCTGTCTGCCTCTGGCTCCAGACAGCTGGGATCAAAGGCCTGTGTTTCCACAACACAAGGCCAATCCAAGTATTATAACCCTCCTTATGCAGTAAAGTTTTTGTTTCCACAAAGGCTCACTAATTTCTTTTCTTTTTTGTTTTGTTTTGTTTTGATTTGTTTTGTTTTGTTTTGTTTGGGAATGTTTTGTTTTCTTTTGTTTTTGTTTTTCGAGACAGCATTTCTCTGTGTAGGCCTGTGTAATTCTAGAACTCATTCTGTTCAAGCCCAGTCTGGCCTTGAACTCAGAAATCTGCCTGCCTCTGCCTCCCAAGTGCTGGGATTAAAGGCGGGAGCCACCAGTGCCCAGCTGGCTCACTGCTTTTAAAGGAAATTGACTGCCTGGAGCAGTGACCCTTTCCTGTTCTTTTCAGAGTAGGCAATGTGAGTAAAATTGTAAAGACCAACTCCAGCTAAGGGGAAAAAAACAAAGCACCACCTGAAAAACAAGGAAACACACTGGTGCCCCATTGTATTCTCTTCTGGATAGTTTTGAACTCACAGAGACACACTCCTCCCCTCCCTGCACTCCCAGTATGCACACACCTCTGCCACCCAGGTGCTGTCATTATATGTGTGCCCTAAAGCCAGCTAGCTAAGAGATATATTTTAAGAGTAGTCACTATGCCAAAAACAAAAATCTATAGCCTTCTAGTTTTTGGTTTTATTGCTGTTGTTATTGTATTTGTTTGTTTGTTTGTTTGTTTTTTGAGACCCTGTTTCACTGTAGCCTAGGTTGGTCTGGAATTCACTATGAAGCCCATGTCTTGTCCTGTACCCAATGGACACCCTGGGCTGTGCAAAGTAGACTGGCCTCAAGCAGTACATCTTTGTGGGATAGTTTTACATAATGTGCATTCAAATGCTGATTTCTGTGCAAGGACACCTAATTGCTATTGGATGTTGGCAGTGTCATAATTGTTGAAGCATCTCCTGTCTCAAGGTTGTGTAAAAATTGTTCTCCATCACCTCTGATTGGCTAAATGCGGAGAGCTTTTAAGGTTGCTTCTAGGAAGGTCAACCTGATCAACCCCTAGACACGGTGAGAATGGGACTTTGTTTATTGCCTGTTTGATTACTTTGATTATTGTCTAGTTTGTTCCTTATTTATGCTTTGTTTTTTCCTTAACTATTTTGTTTATGCCGTAGGACTGGCCATATGCTTTGTGTGTACCTAGAATGGTATAAAAGCAGAATGGAAAAAATAAACAGGCCTTCAGCTTCAGAACTAGCTGGGGTCAGGTTACAGTGTTGTCTAATGGTCTTTTTCTTATCAGTCCTTGCTCCCTTCCTGAAGAACCCATTGACTGACTGAGCTGGCTGGGTCAGTTAATAAAGATCTAAATAGCCAATAGCTGGGCAGGAGAGATAAAATAGGATTTTCCATCCCAGTGACGGGGTCAAAGGTGGGGGGCAGAGATAAAGAAGGGGTCATGAGGGAGTATTCATGAGATGTTGGAGCAGGAGGAGCCAGGGAAAGACTAAGATGGCATGTAATAAGACATGGGACTGGAAAATAGGGCAGGCCATCATAGTCAGGTCAGAATAGATGAATTTCTGTCCAGCTGTAATTCTTGAAGCTTCTGTATAAATATAATCTCTGTGTCATTATGTGGGAGGACACAGAAGGAAGACCACAGTCACACTTTTACATGACACAGTCCTCCTGCCTCATCCACCTGTAGGCACACCCCACTACACTTGGTGGTTTCTTTTTCTTCTTCTTTTTCTCTGGTGAAAGGATTTCACTATGTAGCCCCAGCTGAACTCATAGCCGCACCTGTTTCTGTCCCCTGAGTGTTAGTAAAGGCTTGTACCACTATGCCCAGATATACATTTGGTTTCTTTTAGTAAATATTGTGTGTACTTGCATGTGTGTGAATGTTTTGACTGCATGTTTGTATGTATACTCCCTGCCCTCCAAGAGCCCAAAGAAGTCAGTTGCAAATGGTGTTATGGATGGCTGTATGCCACCATGTAGATGCTGGCAACCAGCCCCAGTACTCTGCAAGAGCAATCACTGCTCTCAATACTGTGCTACCTCAGCTATATGGTTATATAGAAAACTCTAGTCTTGTCTCAGAAAGGAGAAAAAAAAGAAAGAATGAAAATGATTTGTAGTAGAACCATATAGCTACACCTAGCAGAGCCATTATTCTCTACTTTAATAGGCTTGGAAAATATTAATTTTTTTTAATTGTATCTCTGTGTGTCTGTGCACACTGAAAAATGCCTGTGGCAGTTTGTGGTTAGAAGAGGGTATAGGATCCCATGAAGCTAGAATTACAGGCAATTGTTAACTGCTCGGCATGGGTGCAGGTAACTGAATTCAGGTCTTCTAGAAGAAGTTATGCTCTGTACCACTGAGTTATCCAATCAGAGTTTACCACCCCCACTGACTCTGAATTCTAATCTGAGGTGCCTGCTAAAGAAGGAGTCCACCACCCAGCTCCACTATATTTGTTTTTTAACCTGAAAAAAATTTGAAACAGCTGAAAACACAAGATTTATTATTTTCACCCTACAAAGACAGGCAAAATTTTCAGCTGTATATTGTGAAGAAAGGTGTATATTTATATGATTAAAGAGGTGGAGAAATGGCTCAGCAGTTAAGAGAGTTTACACAGAGAGAGAGAGAGAGAGAGAGAGAGAGAGAGAGAGAGAGAGAGAGAGAGAGAGAGAGAAAGAGAGAGAGAGTGAGAGAGAGTGAGAGAGAAAGACATTGAGAGACAGAGAGACAGAGAGATACAGAGAGAAAGGTACATCTTGATAAAGGAAAACAAAAAGGCTGTTGGAATTTGCAAGAATACAGATACTTAGGAAAAATGTGGATCCTTATTGCCTTACATATGAAGTATTTCATGGCTCAAGTGTCCCTCGTTCATCACAAAGATTATTGGTCTCGAGAATAATATCTTAGGACACAAAAATATGCAATACATGTTTACAAGATTGGTCTCAGCTCAATCCCCAACACCATGTGAATGCACAAGGCACAGGAAAGGGCCAAAGGCTTCGACTACTAAAACACCCACCTCACTCCAATAAGCTGAGGAGCCGATATCACAGTGCCATAGGTTTGTCTGGGAGGTCTGAAGAGATCTGTGATTTTATTTTTGTCTGCATGTGCTTTGTAAAACAATCCCTGAGATAACATGACGTTGTAAATTTAGAGGGAGATGTGGCTGAAATTTTCCTGTATGAATTTAGAACAAGATCCCATCCCTATCACAACCCACCCCAAACCCTAGAGTTCTTCCTGGGTGAATTTTCAGAGGGGAAAAAAGGCTGGGTCTGATGCTGCTGTTGCTCTTCAGATGACAGGGTATTCTGTAATAGGAAGGGGTTTGCTTGTTTGTTTGTTTGTTTGCTTGTTTGTTTGTTTTATAGTCAAGACACTGGTGCAGCTTCCCTTTGGTGTAGATGATCAGATCCTGAAGAAGACGTTCCTTGTGACAAAACATCTTTCCCCAGAAGGAGTTCACCGAGGATAACTGAGAGCTGTGTGGCTGTGAATGGTCTTCCCTTCTCTGCCACATTGGTAGGGCTTCTGTCACTGCAGTGTTTGATGCTGATTGAGGGCTGAGCTGAGACTGATGACCTTCCCACGTTTAGTGCACTTACACGGCTTCTCCCCAGTGTGGATGATGGCATGGTCTTCCCACACTCAATACTTCAAATGCGTTCCCCACTATGAACTCACTGGTGCCTCATAAGACCTGACAGGCACGGAAAGGCCTTCCCACATGCCACACACTCATAGGGCTTCTCTCCAGTGTGGATGCTGAAGTGCTGGATGAGATCTTTCTGACTGGTGAAGGCTTTCCCACACTCTTTGCACTCAAAGGGCTTCTCCCCAGTGTGAATGCTCTGGTACCTCTTGAGGTACGACCAGTGGTTGAAGGTTTTGCCACACTGGAGGCACTGAAATGGCTTCTCCCCAGTGTGGACACATAGTGGTGGATCAGGGCAGCACTCTCAAGGAAGACATTCCCACACTCACCGCACTCATAGGGCTTCTTTCCTGTGTGTGTCTGCTGGTGCCACAGGAGATATGACCTGTGTTGGAAGATCTGTCCACACTCAAAGCACTCGTATTGGGTTCTGCCTGCTGTAGATGATGTAGAGTCAGATGAAATCTGGCCTATCTTGAAAAGCTTTCCCACATTCTTTACAAACAAAAAGTTTTTCAAGAGTGTGACTCCTGTTATGTAAAATGAACATAGAGCAGTGGGTGAAAGCTGTGCTGCACTCCTCACATTTATAAGGCTTCTCCCCACTGTGGATCCCCTGGTGCTGGGTAAGGTGGTGTTTGCAGTTGAAGGCCTGCTCACACTCCATGTACTTGTATGGCTGGATCTGGTATCTCTGGTCTCCATGCAGTTCCAGGGAAGCCTGAGCCAACTTGTGAAATTCCAGGGGAACTCAGACTGCACTTTTCCACCCCTGGGGCAGGTTCCAGTGACTTCTCCTAGCCTGATGCCCACCCAAAGCAGGAGCCCTTGAGGGGAAAGCACAGTCAAGACTACCCAGTGCTCCCAGGGACTAAACCACCAATCAAAGAGTACACATGCAGGGACCCATGGCTCCAGCTTCATATGTAGCAGAGGGTGGCCTTGTTGGTCATCAATGTGAGGAGAGGCCCTTGGTCCTGTGAAGGATTAATGCCCCACTGTAGGGGAATGCCAGGACCAGAAAGAAGGAGTGAGTGGGATGGTGAACAGGGAGAGTGGGGAGGGGATAAGGGGCTTTTGAGGGGAAACCAGGAAAGGTGATAACATTTGAAATAGAAATAAATAATCAAGAAAACCAGAACAACAACAACAACAAAACTCCAGGATCCTACCTCACTGAGTAGCCCCAGCCCTGAGAGGACTCAGGATCCTGCCATTTAACCCACATAATACTATGTATACTTATTTAAAGCCCGGCGTGGTGGGCACGCCTTTAATCCCAGCACTCCGGAGGCAGAGCCCTGTGGATTTCTGATTTTGAGGCCAGCCTGGTCTACAAAGTGAGTTCCAGGACAGCCAGGGCTATACAGAGAAAACCTGTCTCGAAAAACCAAATATATATATATATATATAATTTAAAATTTAAAATACAAGCCAAAATTTTCTTAAAGACTATGGTTTTATAGTTAATTTTACTGTATATTCACTGTAGTTCTAACAGTCAGTGAAACTCACTCTAAATATTTGCCATTGTCAATGTTATTCTTGTCTTATCAGACCTGGAGTTTGAAACCAGAGTCTCATACATGAAAAATGAGTATTCTGCCTCTGAACTACATTATTTCATTTTTTTATGAATTATATATCATTTTGACAAACTGCAGGAGAATGATATGTGTAGCCATATTACTTTGTAACATACACACTGTCCTGCTATTCTGTGCATTGAAACATGTCATGTCTGTGTCCCTGATGTTTTACTTGAAGAATATGGCATACAAGTTCCTTCTTCTTTGCTTTATAGAATATATTTTAAATTATAATAATTTCCTCTCTAAAAGTAATGTTTTTGTTAAGACCTATTAATTTGTTATAAATTTTGTTGGGATTACAAATACTTTTCTGAGAAAAGTTCGCATGTTGTACAAACTCTATTCATATAAAATACCTTTTCATACAAAAGAAGAATTGCTGTTTTATCCCCATTCTAACTCTTAGTATAAATAAAATAATGCAGTGAGTTGTTCTGATGCTGCTTATATTATCATGCTAAATATTGGCGTCTTAATCTGTGGTCGTCCACAAAGTACAGAGCCACACATCCACCAAATGATGTTATTTGAATATTGTCCCTAAATACAATTGGTCAAAAAAAAAAAAAAAAAAAGCAACTTGCTATTGAAAGACTCCAAGAGGAGCCCCTCGCTCAGGCCTCAGGACAATAGCGGACACCCAAGAACTCACGACAGACCGAGCTTGTTGCAAACCACATGAGGCTTTATTCGGGGAAAGCCAGAGCTCTGGGGACGACTCATATCCCACACAGGGGTAGAGGAGTCGTCCTCAAGGGGAAAGAGTTCCCAGTTTTTATAGGCCCTCAGGGGGGAAAGGAGAAGGGGGAGAGTAGGAGATTTCCAGATCTAAACAATGTCTATTCTCAAGAAATGGGTATGGGAGGGGTACAAGGAAAGAGTCTAATGAAGGTGCAGCAATGGGCACACACCTGGTCAGAACATTGGCAGACACACAGGTTCAAGGAGTGGCCAGAGCACTGTGCACCTCTATTTTTCTAAATCAGTGAAGCTAGTTCTGCTAACACTGACGACTATCTTGCCAATTTCAGGGCTTCTGTGTCCTTTTACATTCTGCCAGGATCTTTCATTCCCCACTTCTTCTAGTTACTAGTTCTAATCTTAGAACTAAACTGCAACCTCTTTTTTAAGGTTCTGCAGAGACTGGTATTGTTGTCTTAATACTAACAGCTGGACAGCACCAATCCTCTCTCTAACAAAGGTCATTAGATTATTAAGAATTAGTGGGCCACACGTCAGCAGTAAGAGCAAAATTATTAGAGGGTCTATCAGAGTAGAAATGAGAGTGGTCAACCAAGGGGGTTTATTCTTCAGGAGCTCGCTTTTCGTGAAAGGCATGAATAGATGCCTTTTTCTTTGACAGCAGTGGGGGTGGTCAGTAGCAGGATGCAAGAGCCTTTTTAACAAGGTTTCAGATTCTCAGCTCGATGTCGTCAGACGAGAACTGCATCTCCCACCTGGAACTGGTGTGGTATCATCAAGTCTCCTGGTTCGTAGGCCTCTTTGAGCTGCTCTCAGGCGGTGTTTCTGACCACTTCTAGGGCTTTTATGCATGTAAACAATGAAGGACCAGGATTAAATTTTAAAGGATCTAACACTCTCTTTACTTCAGTGAGCCGGGGAGCCCCCCCCCCCCACCATACAGGATTTCATATGGAGTAAGCTTAAATTTTCCTGGTGTGTTCCTAACATGGAACAAAGCAAAGGGAAGGAGGGCTGTCCAGTCATTCCCGCCAGTCTCTAAGATTAATTTAGTCAAGTTTTTTTTTTTTCTACCTAGCCTGAACTCTGGGGTCTATAAACACAATGTAATTTTTAATCAATCCCCAGTTGGATGGCCAGTCCCTGACTTACCTGGGCAACAAAGGTGGGTTCATTGTCAGACCCTATTACCTTAGGTATTCCAAACCGAGGAAAAATTTCTTCTAGGATTTTCTTAAACACAACATTGGCAGTTTCTTTTTTGTTGTGTAGGCCTCCACCCATCCTGAAAAGGTATCTACAAAAACTTCCACTAGGAAACTGCTTCCGTCTGTGTACCAGTTTGGAACACCTGGCCACGGCTGGTCACGTAGATCACTTTGCAGGCAGGGTTGAGAATAGCAGGAGGAACAAACACGACCCATTCAGTCAGCAACAGACTCTGGTAGTGAGTCATCTAGGCATTTGTCATCCATCGGTCTGAGGGCTGACGGATAATGCTTTCAAGAGAATGGGGGGCTACCACAGTTATTTGCTGTCCCAGAGTTAATTTGTCAGCATCCTTAACGAGTAGGGCTACTGTAGCAACGGCCTTTAGACGTGTGGGCCATCCACTGGCCACTGGGTCCAGCTTCTTAGACAAATATGCCACCAGCCTCTCCCCCGGCCCTAGAGCCTGAGAAAGAACTCCTCTGGCCACCCCTGCCCTCTCATCAACATAGAGGATGAAGGGCTTGGTTAGATCTGGCAGTGCCAAGGCTGGCGCAGTCAGCAGGGCCTCCTTCTAAATTCTCCACTTTCCTTGGTCAGTACAGGGGGGGCAGCCAGTGTTGTAAACCCAGGTATCCAAAGTCTGCAGAACCCAGCAGTGCCCAAGAATTCTCTCACCTGTCTTGGAGTAGCCGGAGTTGGTATTTGAGTCACAGTCCTTTTTCTAGCCTCTGCCAGCCACTGTTTTCCATCCCGGAGGGTATATTCCAAGTAGACCACTTCCATCTGACATAGCTGGGCTTTTTAAGCAGAGGCCCGGTAACCCAACTCACCCAGTTCTTCTAGCAATCTCTTGGCTCCCTGCCAGCATTCTCTCTCCGTGGTTGCAGCAAGGAGCAAGTCATCAACATATTGAAGCAGAGTTACCTGGGAGTTTTCAGCTCGGAAGGAAGCTAAATCTCGATGTAGAGCCTCATCAAAAAGGGTGGGGGAGTTTTTGAACTCCTGGGGTTACCACATCCAGGTCAATTGTCCCGTTTGTCCAGTGTCAGGATCTCTCCACTCAAAGGCGAATATGGGCTGGCTGGAGGGATGTAACTTCAGGCAAAAGAAAGCATCTTTTAAATCAAGTACTGTATACCATTTTCGCTCCGGAGGGAGTGAGCTGAGGAGGTTATAGGGATTAGGAACAGTTGGGTGAATATCTTGGACCCTCTTATTGACCTCTCTCAGGTCTTGGACTGGTCAGTAGTCACTCGTGCCAGGTTTCTTTACCGACAGTAAAGGAGTATTCCAGGGTGACTGGCAAGGTACCAAAATACCTAATTGTAATAGTCTCTGAATATGTGGCCTGATTCCATCTCTTGCTTTACGGCTCATTGGATATTGTTGCACTCCTATAGGGGTTGCATCCGTCTTCAGTCCCACAACCACAGGGGGAACTCTGACAGCCATTCCCATGCCTGCAGTCTCTGCCCATGCTCTAGGGAAAGCAGTCAACCAGTCTTTTAGGTCTGGCACCTCTGTTTGCTTTATGCCTTCATGCAATCGGTATTCTTCCTCAAGCTGCAGGGCTAAGACTACGGAGGTGGGAGATTCCCAAGTTACTCTCGGCCCTTCTTAGGTAAATCTGATCTGGGCCTTTAATTTAGTCAGATCTCTTCCTAGAAGCGGTGTGGGACACTCAGGAATGACCAAGAAGGAATGACTCACTTGGCCTTTCCCCAGATCTACAGTGCATGCAGTGGTCCAGGGGTATTGTTTCTGACCAGTGGCTCCAATCACTATGGTTCTTTTATTTTTTAATTTTCTCAGTGGATGTTTCAACACAGAATGTTCTGCCCCTGTGTCAATTAAAAAATCCATTCGAGTCTCTTTCACCATCAGGGTTACCCTAGGCTCGGGGAGGGGGCCTGAGCTCCGTCTCCCCTATTTATCATCTTTCAGAGTCAGGACCTTAGGGGCCCTTCCCTTTTTCTTTGGGCATTCTCATGCCCAATGTCTTTTTTCCTTGCAATAGGCACATTGGTCTTTCTCTAAAATCTTCTGGACAGATCTTCTTCTTTTAGGTCTGGGTTCCTTGTTGCCCAAGTACCCTGTCTGTTCTCTGGCCTGTTCCTTCCTTCACGTTCCCCTACTACTGTAGCCAAAATCCTGCTAATTCTTCTCTTGTATTCTCCCTCTGTTTCTCCCTTGGGATACACCTTCTGTGCCTCCTTAACTAAATCTTGTAAAGCCATGGCATGTAATCTTTAAAAGCCATAGCAACCGCGGCTTGTTAACCCTCAGAGGTCGGGTTAAAAGAAGTATAGTATCTATAAGCTTCTATCAATCTTTCTAAAAAAACAGATGGGGGTTCTGTAAGGCCCTGCATCACTTCTCTTCCCTTAGACAAATTGGTGGGGCGTCTCATCGCTCCCTTTAGACTGGAGCCCGGCCAGTAAACTGTCAACCTCTCCTTACCTTGTGCCGTGTTGTAGTTCTAATCTGGCCAGTCCAGAGGGAACCCAGCGTTCTAATTGTACAGATCAGCCGATGAAAAAGGCCAATATTGGAGGGTCTGCAGAGACTGCCTGTCTGTGGGCAGGTTGCCCACAGCTCACAAAGGAAAAGGCAGAAGTGGTGTCAAGAGCTTCATCTGCTGGGGGACTCTGGGCTTGTCGGCTCCGGGTCCCAGCTGTAGGTCCTCGGTCCTCAGACTGTGCCTTTAGCAATCTCAGAGCCGGGTGCAGGGACTGCTTCTTAGGGCAGAAAGCGAGGGCCCTGGGCTGACCCACTCGAGTGCATGGGAGCAGCCAGGGGAGGGCTCTGAGAGGCGTGGGGGAACCCATGGTTTGATTTATGGCGGTGAATTCTGAATGAGGTAAGGCTGTTGATCCAGGTGGGACCCAGGTCCACTCTGAAAAACAATGGCTTTAACTTTAAAGATAAGAGTAAACCAAAAGTCCCTTCCAGTGACCATTTTACATTAAAAGTCGGCTACTCGGAGGCGCAGAAAGTCTGCCAAGGTCCCTTCTTAATTTCTACTAAAAGATTATGGGCCCTTGATCTAACTTCAGTCCAGTGGTCTAAAGTCAAACTTAGGGGGGTCGTTACAGTCCGTCCAGTACCACGGAAAACACAAAACAAACACAGAAAACACACATACACACACTGACAAATACCTGAAAACAGACACAAAAAACAAATACACACTGACAAATGCCTGAAAACAGACACAAAAAACAAACACACACTGACAGATGCCTGTTTTCCATCAAACAGACAAAACCAACTCAGAAATGCAGATGGTCGAGGGAGTACACTCCCCGCCTCAGACGGACTCCTAGAGTCCTTCCCCTCGCTCAGGGCTTCAGAAATACAGATGGTCGAGGGAGTACACTCCCCGCCTCAGATGGACTCCTAGAGTCCTTCCCCTCGCTCAGGGCTTCAGAAATACAGATGGTCGAGGGAGTACACTCCCCGCCTCAGATGGACTCCTAGAGTCCTTCCCCTCGCTCAGGGCTTCAGAAATACAGATGGTCGAGGGAGTACACTCCCCGCCTCAGATGGACTCCTAGAGTCCTTCCCCTCGCTCAGGGCGTCCCCCAGAGCGAGCAGCAGCCTGTGATTCCAGCGTCTGCTGTTCACACTCAGTGCCTCATCCTGAGGCAAATGTCTCTGTTTCTCACGAAACATCGCGGCTGCAAATTTCAGCACAGAACCTAGCCAGCTTACAGAAATATTTTTGGACAAAAAATTTCACCTCCAAGTGGGTCTTCGGAGACGTGGGTGGTCAAGCTAATCCCGGGACGAGCCCCCAAATGAAAGACTCCGAGAGGAGCCCCTCGCTCAGGCCTCAGGACAATAGCGGACACCCAAGAACTCACGACAGACCGAGCTTGTTGCAAACCACATGAGGCTTTATTCGGGGAAAGCCAGAGCTCTGGGGACGACTCATATCCCACACAGGGGTAGAGGAGTCGTCCTCAAGGGGAAAGAGTTCCCAGTTTTTATAGGCCCTCAGGGGGGAAAGGAGAAGGGGGAGAGTAGGAGATTTCCAGATCTAAACAATGTCTATTCTCAAGAAATGGGTATGGGAGGGGTACAAGGAAAGAGTCTAATGAAGGTGCAGCAATGGGCACACACCTGGTCAGAACATTGGCAGACACACAGGTTCAAGGAGTGGCCAGAGCACTGTGCACCTCTATTTTTCTAAATCAGTGAAGCTAGTTCTGCTAACACTGACGTCTATCTTGCCAATTTCAGGGCTTCTGTGTCCTTTTACATTCTGCCAGGATCTTTCACTATGACTGGTCATCTGAGGGAGAAAGGTGGGATTTGAGGATTGAGTGAAGTGTTTGCTGGTAGAGGAAGAGAAAGAAGAAAGAAGACTTAAGTGGAGGAGGCTGCCATGGGAAGAGATGAAATATAAATTCTTGGAACAGAGAAACAGCAAGTATAAGGGACTTGATCATTGGGGAATAAGTTAGAATTGCTTTAAATCTGCCTTATTTAGGCTTGAGTTTGTAAATAAAATAGCTAGATTGTGTTTTTTTTATATGGACAAGCTAGCATTATGGATCCCTTCCAACAGCAACAACCAAAAAATGATTTAAAAGCATGGCTTCTACCTTCCTAGTAGTAGCGGTTCCAGGACAACCTTACTTCTATCATCTTCTTCTTCTTCTTCTTCTTGATGCTTTTGAGCTTTTTTTTTTTTTTTTTTTTTTTTTTTTGGTGATACCTTCTGTTCATGCAAGCCTGGCTATGTTTGAGCTCTATTTGAAATCCAGACTTGCCTCAAATGGATAGAGATGCTTCTGCATCTGTTTTCTGATCTAGGATTAAGTGTGTAGCAGGGATTAAAGGCACTAACCTCCTTCAAGTAATCTAATTGCTAAATTGAATTGTGCCCTTGAAATTCACATGCAGGAAGAAAATAGTGAACAACAGTAAAATGTTTATTGTTCTCATGAAAAAACACTTTCATCTGAATGTTTCTTCTTGTTAGTATTGCATTAATTCATTAATATACTGAACATCATCAATAGCAAAAAAAAAAAAAACCAAATGATACATTTTTACATGGTGAGTCAATCATTGTTTTAACAAATGGCTAATTCATTTGAAGAATTTGTAGTGCTTTCTTTGTCGTGTGGCATTTTTTTTTCCATAAAGTGAAGGGCAGCTTTAGGTTTAAGCATTCAAAATTTTTGGTTTTGTGAATGTAAAAGATTTTAGAAGTTGTAAATCACTGATTTTCCAGCCTATTTGGGGTAAGGGAAATTAAGGTTCTATGTTTTGGACTGAACTTCAGCACAATCTCAGTGTTTGAAGATAAAACATCAACATGTGAATTTAGGGGTCACAATTGAACCTATCAATTAGCATGATTGGACAAATCAATTCACAAAGGCAACCACCTTTGAATCCACCACTCTGGAATTAATGGCAAGGATGTGTCAATTTCAGGTCAACCTGATCCACACAGTAGGGCTATTATATCTAGGCATTCATGGGAAAAAATAGTCTCTAGATGAAATAAAAGAAAACAGAGACAGAAAAAAAAAAGGATGTGTGAAGTAGTGAGGTCACTCTGGGATGTCAGCACTGAGGAGTTAAAAGTTATAGGATTGTAGTGCAAGATCATTCTGAACAAGTTAGTGAGATTGTGAGCAGACTAGGATACCATATAGACACTTGTAAAAAAACAAACAAAACAAAAAACAAATGAACAAACCAAACATGAGAGAGAGATGGAAAGATAGAAAAACAAGAGAGAACAACAAAGACCACCACATTTTGCCACAAATTTTAATCTCTCCCTAGTATACAGTCCTCATATAATGTCCATGTTTTCCCAATAGGCAATACACATTCCTCTCTACCAAAAGACATAAGTTCCCTTCAGCCTCCATCTTTACTATATTGTGCTACAGACACATCCTGGATTCTTCTTGCCCTATCTGATCCTACTATCAAGGATTCTACAGGGTTCACTGAAGCATTTAGGATCCAATCTCTCTGGAAACCGGGAAATTTTAACAAGTTTCCATTGACTACTATGTGAGAACACAGGATCAGAGGTCATAGAAGATAAATGCCAATCTTGGAATTCCTCTTCAGTGTGGTACTATTTCCATTCACTACAGTGACTTACAACACTTGACTAGGAGATGATCTTCTTCCAAAGAAGAGTCAATCATTGCATTGGAGATGCAAATCTAGAGCTGACTTAGGATTCCTTATGTGATTCAATCAGCAGGAAAAGATGTCTTTCCCTATTTTGTTTGCTTGCTTGTATTTGATGCCCCCTTTTGGCATTATCTGTTCCCCTAGGTCAGACTGACCTTGGATCTCTGGGCTTAATAGGCAGTGCTGGGGACTACTGACTCTCCTGATTCAATTTTTATTACTTTGAGTACTATGGATAAAAAGGTAATCTGCCCCACCCAGGAAAAGGAGTTTTGATAGAATCACTGTGTGAATTTAATCGTCATCAGTAACTGACTAACGGAAGCCAGGCGCTATAAAAGGGAACCAATCCTAATAGAACCTCAGATGAAGCAGAGCCAAGGCAGAGACACACAGTGCCTCCCTGGGCTTCTTGGCATCACCCTAGAAGTTCACTGGAGAAAGAGGTGAGGTGGAGGAATAGGTAAACTTTCCTTCCTAGTGGTCTTGAATGTGTAAGTATATGTTTATTTATGTGTGTGTATGTGTGTTTATTTGTGGACTTGTGAGAAGATTCATCACAATTATGGGTAGATCTCAGTAGTTCAATATTGCCTTTTGGAAGCTTTCCTGATCAAGAGGTTGATTTTTCTAAACTCTAAAGAAAACTCTGAGTTGGTAACCATTCAGGTATGTGTGTGGATATTTGTTTGCCTCTCTGTGAATTTAATATTCCTGATTATTCATTTTAAATATTTTCTTATGAACGTATTATTCTCTGGTACTTTAGAATGAGACAGAGGGTGAAACTTAAAATTTGAGGAACAGCAAAATAACTCCCATCTTTTCCAAAGGGGGAACAGACAACATTGCTGTGTTCTTAAGATCTCATGACAGATCTAAGCACCCTAGATACAGGACTTTCTGGTTATTGAGTCAATTTATTTTCTACTTTTCAGTTGTTTTGCCCATTTTCAATTCCATTCAAGCAGATTGAAAGGACTATAGTGAAACATTTACTGTCAGGAACCAATAAAACCATCTGTGACACAAATCTCATTTGGGTTTGTGTGTGTTTTGTTAACATTAATTATGTGTTTCTTCCTTTTTTAAATTCACAGCTTTTACAGTACACTATCAACTGTTAGCATTTTCCTAAAGTCACAAAACAGATACTAAACTGCTATAGTTGAATCTTTCACACCATTGTCACCACAATGGCTTCACAGCAGGCACCAGCAAAAGACCTTCAGACCAACAATTTAGAGTTTACTCCAACTGATAGTTCTGGTGTGCAGTGGGCAGAAGACATCTCTAACTCACCAAGTGCTCAGCTAAACTTTTCCCCAAGTAACAATGGCTGCTGGGCAACTCAGGAGCTGCAAAGTCTCTGGAAGATGTTCAACTCCTGGTTGCAGCCAGAAAAGCAGACTAAGGAGCAGATGATTTCTCAACTGGTCTTGGAGCAGTTTCTCCTCACTGGGCACTGCAAGGACAAGTATGCTTTGACAGAGAAGTGGAAAGCCAGTGGTAGCGATATGAGGAGATTCATGGAGAGTCTGACTGATGAGTGCTTGAAGCCTCCTGTCATGGTGAGTTCCTCCGGGGTTTAGTAGAAGGAAAGGCAGAAACATTTGGGGTTTGGGAAAAGTAGGGGGTTTTGTATTGTTTTGTTTTTTGTTTTTTCTTTGATTGCTTGTCTATGTTGTATTTTACAAAGGCGATTATATTCTGTAACAAAAATATTTATACTGAAGAAAAATGATTGCCTCAAATTATCATGAATATAGCAGAAAGGAGCCTATCAATTAGGTTTGACATGCACAACTAAGTCTAGTTTATTTACATGTTAGTAGAGAGAATGAAGAATTGTCCTGGGGAGGACTTTAAGGATGTAGAAGAGATAACTTGTGTGTGAGACCCAGCTTGTTCCTGGAGATGCTTACTGAGTATTCATGAGGACTATGTTAGATCCTGCCATGAACACTTATACACAGGGTTCACAGTGCTAGCCTGTGATCCGTGGAAGTGTGTGGCAAAAATTTGGGATTAAATTGACTAGATGGATTCTCAAATTGGCTATTACATATCATTGAATCTCTGTCTAGAAAACTGAGGTGTCAGAATGGTAAAGTTCTGATATTGAAATATGGTTGGTGCTGTATACAAAACAGCACCATACCCATAAGAATTTCTGTGATGCATAATGGTGCTTCAGTCCAAACATTCAAATTTGGATAGACCTAATAAATATTTAATTATGTTAGATGTTTTCTCAAAGCCGTGATTTGCAAAATTCTTAGTTATTTACAGAAATTGTGAAAAGTTGAAAATATTCTACCACCCCATACATGCATTCCTACATACCAATTAAAAATGCTTCCTATTTCAGATATTTTGTTTAGATTTTTATTGGTTTAGTTGTGTGGTTCATTTACTGGTTGCTTGCTTGCTTGTATTTGTGATTTACAACATGGTTTGTTTGTTTGTTTGTTTGTTTGTTTATTTTTGGAGACAGGGTTTCTCTGTATAGCCCTGGCTGTCTTGGAACTCACTTTGTAGACCAGGCTGTCCTAGAACTCAGAAATCTGCCTGCCTCTGCCTCCTAAGTGCTGGGATTAAAGGCGTATGCCACCACTGCCCTGCTGCAGCATGGTTTCTTTATGTAGTCTTCCTTGGCCTTGTAAGCAGAGGAATTACCCTCCCTCTGCTTCTCAAGTGTTAGGTTAAATGGTTTTTGGGTTTTAGGTTTTGTTTTAGGGATTGTTTTTGTTTTGTTTTGTTTTGTTGAGACAGGATTTCTCTGTGGATCCCTGGCTGTCCTGGAATTCACTCTGTAGATAGACCTGGCCTCAAACTCAGAAATCCTCTTTCTTCAGCCTTCCAAATTCTGGGATTAAAGGCACGTGCCACACAGCCCAGCTAAATTAAATCTTTTGACCACACCTTACAAGTTAAGAATTATACTGCATATACTCTTTGAGTTTTATTTTAAGTTTAAAATTTCATACTAAGTACACTGCTCCCCTAATATCTAGTCATGTTCCTGAGAACAGGCCTTGTGATTCTTTGAGACACTACATTCAAAACGAAGATCAGATAAAGTTAAGACAATCTGAAAACATGGGCTAGCCAGTTTAAGGAAGGCTTATCCTCCTTCAATGTGTTGACCAGTTAAAGAAACTATGGTTGGCAGAGCTCACAGGAACACAACTTTGTGTGTCTCTAGGGACAATGACTCGACATTTGGAAACACATTATCTATAGTGACTTTAGAATTCAGAATTTGTGAGTGCCAGGAATGATCATTAGACTTAAGGCCTAGACAAATGAGCTAGTCAATATTCCAGTGTCCCTGTGCTATCAGGTTGAGGTTAGGTGTCTGCAATCCACGTGCTTGTGCATAAGAAGAACATGTCTTCCCTTATAGGTCCATGTCTCAATGCAAGGACAAGAAGCACTCTTTTCTGAAAACATGCCATTAAAAGAAGTCATCAAGCTTTTGAAACAACAGCAATCTGCAACAAGGCCAACACCAGATAATGAGCAGATGCCAGTAGACACCACACAAGATAGATTATTGGCCACAGGTTAGTTGGTAACATAAATAAAAGAGTCATGTTTTGAGGGGGTCCATTTTGGGTACATTTTTATACATTGTCTTCTTTCCAAAGGACAAGAAAACAGTGAAAATGAATGCAACAACTCTTGTAATGCTACTGAAGCAAATGTTGGTGAAAGCTGTAGTGGAAATGAAATGGACTCCCTTCTTATCATCCAGAAAGAACAGCACCCTGAGCATGAAGAGGGGAATGTTGTTCGTCAATTCCCTCATGGTGCCAGAAGAGCAAGTCAAGGCACCCCCAGTCATCATGTAGACTTCCAGAGTCCTCCGACTACTGCCGATGTCACCATGGAGGAACAACCAAAGGATTTATCCAGAGAAAACATCTCTGAGGACAAGAACAATTGCTATAACACTTCCAGGAATGCAGCTACTCAAGTATATAGTGGTGATAATATTCCCAGGAACAAGTCAGACTCCCTTTTCATTAACAAGAGAATATATCATCCTGAGCCTGAGGTGGGAGATATTCCTTATGGAGTTCCTCAGGATTCTACAAGAGCAAGTCAAGGAACATCTACATGCCTGCAAGAGTCACTTGGGGAATGTTTTTCTGAAAAAGACCCTAGGGAGGTACCAGGGTTGCAGTCTAGGCAAGAGCAGCTTATCTCTGATCCTGTCCTTCTTGGTAAGAATCATGAGGCAAACTTACCATGTAAAAGTCATCAAAAGAGATTCTGTAGAGATGCCAAACTATACAAGTGTGAAGAATGTTCTAGGATGTTCAAACATGCCAGGAGCCTTTCATCCCACCAGAGAACTCACCTGAATAAGAAGAGTGAATTGCTTTGTGTCACCTGTCAGAAAATGTTCAAACGAGTCTCTGACCGCCGAACCCATGAGATCATACACATGCCAGAAAAGCCTTTCAAGTGCAGCACATGTGAAAAGTCCTTCAGCCACAAGACCAATCTGAAGGCTCATGAGATGATTCACACAGGAGAAATGCCTTATGTCTGTTCCCTATGTAGCCGTCGCTTTCGCCAATCATCCACTTACCATCGTCACCTGAGGAATTACCACAGATCTGACTGAACTATCTAACATCCTCAGCAGAGACTGGTAGGGCTTCAGCCTCAGTATGTCATCTTCAAAGAGAGAAGAATGTTGCAAGTAAATTGTACTGTCCCAATAATGATATAACATGCTTGTGGATTGCCACTTTTATGTTTTGTTTTGTTTTGTTTTTTATTTTGTGTGTGTGTGTGTGTGTAATTTTTTGTCTGTATTTCCATAGTTCCACAGCATAAGTTATTAGAATACTTTGCTGTTAATTCTTGAGTTGCTTCTTGCTTTTAGACAGTGTCTTTCTGGTTGGCAGCTTTATAAACCTGTCTTTCTGGCACTAGAGTTTCCAAACATTTTCTGATCTCCACTTTTATTCTCTACAGTGTTCTTGACAGAAGCCTGGCATTCCCTCTGACATTTTTCTACATGTTGGGGTTTTCATCCCAAGTCTTAGGGTTGCAAGTTAAATGCATTGCCTCTTCAGACATCTCATATCATGTCTACTGCTTACAGTTCAAGAATCTTTCTCTACATTACTAGAACGATGTTCAAAGTGGAATAATAAATAAATAAATAATCAACAATTGCTCAGAGTAGTTTGGAGGATCCTCCCCTACCTGTTCAATTATCATTCTCCCGACATTCTGCGTAGCTCTGGTTTCAGAACACCTATGCACTTGGTTCAAGGAGCAGGATTTATGGATACTTGTCTCACATGATGAAAAATAGCTGACAAAAGCAAGTCTTTTTCCATGAATAACTTTCAAAAAACTAATGTTAAGAATGTGAAGTGGCATAAGAGTCATGTTGAGAAACAGGATTCTGTGCAGAGTTGAAGACAACAGGCACAGGCTAATTGAGTTGTTGGGTTCTGTGTGTGTGTGCATGCAATTCCCATGAGTTATGTAAGTTTCCATATCAGGTAGAAACATTGAAGATGCATTATGACTTTGCCACAATGTTCCTGGTGATACCTTTCAGCAGGCAATCACAAGGCTTCAGTCTTAAAAGTACACAATGATCAGTACCCATAATCAGCTTCCAAACGCTGACACCACTGCATACACTAGCAAGATTTTGCTGAAAGGACCCAGATATAGCTGTCTCTTGTGAGACTATGCTGGGGCCTAGCAAACACAGAAGTGGATGCTCACAGTCAACTAGTGGATGGATCACAGGGCTCCCAAGGGAGGAGCAAGAGAAAGGACCCAAGGAGCTAAAGGGACCTGCAACCCTATAGGTGGAAGAACATTATGAACTAACCAGTACCCCGGAGCTCTTGACTCTAGCTGCATATTTATTTAAAGATGGCTTAGTCGGCCATCACTGGAAAGAGAGGCCCATTGGACATGCAAACTTTATATGCCCCAGTACAGGGGAACGCCAGGGCCAAAAAAAAAAGGGAATGGGTGGGTAGGGAAGTAGGGGGGGAGGGTATGGGGGACTTTTGGGATAGCAATGGAAATGTAGTTGAGGAAAATATGTCATAATATATATATATATATATATATATATATATATATATATATATATATATATATAAAGTACACAATGGCCTTAGCTGACATGAATACCAACACAAGTTATACATTTCCCCACCTAGGATTTTATTGCTGGCATTGCTTGTTCTGGACCGAGTCACCAGCATTTGGTTCTCTAACCCTTTTGATTTTGGCTTGTTCTTTGATCTTTATTTTTCTAGTGAAGTTGGATACTTTTGTTCCTCATTGTTTCAACATTAACATTTAATGGATTTGAGTTTTTGGTTTAGTTTAGCTTTCTATATTTTGAGATTATAGCCTTTGCAGGATTTCAGAGTTTTGGATTAGCTTCAGTGCCATATTCAAATAAGGTTGCATCCTAAGGTTAGGGATTAAGCCTTGTACAGGTAAGCATCATAGGTAGAATTCAGATGATAATACTGTGCTATCCAGATATGGAGAATCCCTGCAATCCTTGTACCTGGCATCTGTCAGCAGGAACACTAGAATCCAATCATTCTCTGTTAAAAGACTCACAACATATCTTTCCTAAAAACAAAATGATAAAATAAATAAGTAGCCTACCATCACCACCACCTAAACCAGGAAAAACAAACAAACAAACAATGCAAATACCAAAAACAAAAAACCCAAACAAACAAAAAAAGCCCTCAAAACACCATCTCACACAAACCTGAGAAAATGGAGTTGCAATACTTTAATTCCAGCAGTGTATAAAGGCAGAGGCAGGTACTTAGGCCTGGGCAGGGCAGGTGCCTATGCAGAGGCATAAGCAGGGGCAGTGGCATATCTCTGATTCTGTGGCCAACTTTCAATAACAGGTTTCATAACCTATGTGAGGAAACCTCATTGTGGCTAGATGACATGCTCATAAGGGTTAATGTCAGATATTTACATTACATTTCATAAAATTTGCACGATTATAGTTACCAAGTAGCAACAAACCTGTCTTTGCGGTTGGGATCCACCCCAGCATGAGGAACTGCATTACAGGGGTGCAGAATTTAAAATGTTGAGAACCACTCTTCAAGAAGTTGAGAAAGAAGGATCCAAATGGCTGAAATGTAAATAACTAAATAAAAAAATAAAATAATTAAAAAAAAAAGAATAACAAGTTTTAACCAGGCTGTGGTGATGAATGTCTTTAATCCCAGCAGAAGAGGGTGAGGCAGGCCGGTCTCTGAGCTGAGGACAGCATTATATAGAAAATTCCAGGACATGCAGAGCTACACATGGAAATCATGTCTTTTAGGGAAGGTGAAGGTTAAGAATACCAGGTTTTAAATATGAATATTTCCTTTTCTCTTTTGAAAAGATCCATGAAAGAAATCTCTTACATCAGACTCTTTGAATTTTTTCCTTCTATTTACCATGATGTCTGAAACTTTGGTAAAGAGAATGATACAGCTATTACATTTGTGATTGAGCATAACAGAGTCATTCATTCTCTACAGTTTGCTTAGTTTTATAACCCCTTCACAGCACAAACACATTTTTCTGATGAGTTGTTAGTGTCATTCCTATCTATGGGTATAGATGGAATAGTGTAAAGAGTGCTATTCCACTACTAAGCATATACCCCCCAAAAAAGATCAAACATATAACAAGGGCACATGCTCCACTATGTTCATAGTGGCCTTATTCATAATAGCCAGAAACTGGAAACAACTCATATGTCCCTCAACAGAAGGATGGATACAGAAATTGTGGGACATTTACACACTGGAGTACTACTCAGCTATTAAAAACAATGGCTTCATGAAATTCACAGGGAAATGGATGGAACTAGAATAAATCATCCTGAATGTTGTAACCCAGACACAAAAGAACACACATGGTATGTACTTACTGAGAAATAGACTTTAGCCCGAGAACTCAGAATAACCACATTATAACCTACATACCTTATGTAGATTAAGAAGAAAACTAAAGTGTAGATTCTTCAATCCTACATAGAAAGGAGAACACAGTAATCACAGTACCGAGAGGTAAGGAGGGACCTGGGGTGGAGAGAGAAGGGAGAGGGAAAAAGGGGGACAGGTACAGGTATTGGAAGGAACAGGAGAGAAGTACAGAGGATCAGGAAAGTAAATGGAAACTTGTAGGAGAGGGGCAAGGGGAACTGCAGGTAGCCACTAGAAAGTCCTAGACTCCAGGGATAAGAGAGGCTCCAAGAAGCCAGTTGTGGAAAGCCGCAATATACGTGCGGTCACTAGATGGTGCTAAACCTCCATTGTGCCAAACCGATCTCTTTGTCTAGATCGGGCTCTTGTGCGCAGGTCCAAAGAGAAAAGCCCGCCAAAAAGTCACCACCCATTTCCAAGGCACCAGTCCATCTCCCAGGGCACTAGCCCAACCCCTGGAGGCTTTAGCCTATCCCCAGGGAACATGAGAATCGTGGGTTAATCTACCAGTCCTAGTTAGACACATCACACCTAGGGTATTTAAGCCACACACATTTCTGAGCCTTCTTTGTCTACCTCATTATGTTGTGAAATAAAGTAATCATGGAAGGATCTTTTTGTCCATGCGTGTTTTTTGCTGGCGAAAGACAATAGCACTGGACAGCCAATGGCAATTATTTACCCAAAAACCCAAAAAAGGGGAGATACAACCTGTAGAGACAACCACCAGTATATAGGCACAACCCCTACAGAGAGATGGGGCCACCCAATCATCTAAATTTTTAACCCAGAAATGTTCATGTCCATAGGAAAGACAGGTGCTTCCTCCCTCTGAGGGCTCTGACATATTAAAACACCTTGCATGGGAAAAATGCCAATACTCTCTGCTCTAATTTTTGTTATTTTAAGGGAATACCCCCCAATGGGTTGCCTTCCTGTTAGTTATAGAACTTTTTTTTCTGAACCTCAAGATAGATCAGTTCCAGATACAAAGCCCTCACATCTTAGAAAGTTAATGTGGAAGCTTTCTTTCTTTCTTTTTAAAATTACATAAACAATGTATTTGCTTTATTATTCTTTTATATAATTAGTTAATTTATTTTTTGCACTCCATTATTTCTTGGTCCCCTCCACCCTCCTACTCTTCCACATCCCATACCTCCTTCTCATGCCCCTGTCTCCACATGGATGTCTCCACTCTCCGCACCCCACCTGACCTCTTAACTCCCTGGGACCACCAGTCTCTTGAGGATTAGTTGCATCATCTCTGAATGAAAATAGACCCAGCAGTCCTCTACTGTTTGTGTGTTGGGGGCCTCATATCAACTGGAGTATGCTGCCTTTTTGGTGGTCCAGGGTTTGAGAGGTCTCAGGGGTCCACGCCAATTGAGAAATGTGGTTCTCCTACAGGGTCATGCTTCTCCTCGGCCTCTTTGGCCTTCCCTAATTCAACAACTAGGATCACCTGCTTCTGCCCATCGCTCTGGGTGCAAATATCAGCATCTGACCCTTCCAGCTGCTTGTTGGATTTTTCAGAGGGCAGTAATGATAGATCGCATTTTGTGAGCACTCCACCAGCCTCAGTAATAGTGCCAGGCCTTGGGACCTCCTATTGACCTGGATCCCACTTTGGACCTGTCACTGGACTTTCTTTTCCTCAGCCCCCTCTCCATTTCCACCCCTGTAATCCTATCAAACAGAAACAATTATAAATCAGAGTTGTGACTGTAGGATGGCTCTCCTATCCCTCATTTGAAGCCCTGTCTTCCTGCTGGAGGTAGGCTCTATAAGTTCCCTTTCACTGCTGATGGCATGTCATCTAAGGTCCCTTCCTTTGAGTCCTGAGAAACTGTTACCTCCTAGGCCTCTTGTGCATTTTGGAGGGTTTCCCCTGCCCCACCTCATATCTCCTGAGGTTACCTGTTTCCATTCTTTCTGCTGGCCCTCATGGCTTCCTTCAGTCTTTTCCCCTGAATCAGTACCAGATCAGGTTCTCCTCTCCTCCCTATTTCCTATTCCCCCCCCCCCCATACATTTTCTCTCAGATGTCTTCCTCCCTCCTAACTTGTGATTGCTTTCTTCTCCCTCTAAAGTGGGACTGAAGTGTCCTCATTTGGGCACTTCAGGTTGTTGATCTTTGTGAGGTCTGTGGAATGTACCTTGGGTGCTCTGTTATTTTGTTTGTTTGTTTGTTTATTTGTTTGTTCTGTTTTGCTTTCTCCTGCTGACATCTACTTATTAGTAAGTACATGCCATGCATGTCCTTTTGGGTCTGAGTTACCTCACTCAGGATGATATTTACTAGTTCCATCCATTTTCCTTCGAAACTTAGGATGTCTTCATTCTTAATAGCTGCTGAGTAGTATTCCATTGTATAAATGAACCACATTTTCTTTATCAATTTTTCTGTTGTGGGACATCTAGGTTGTTTCCAGCTCTGGCTATCACAAATAAGGCTGCTATGAACATAGTGGAACACATGCCCCTATGGCATGGTGGACCATTCTTTGGGTATATTCCCAAAGGTAATATAGCTGAGACTTCAGGTAGATCTATTTTTTTTTCTTTTTTTAAAGAGATATTTATTATTATAAATAAGTTCACTGTAGCTGACTTCAGACACACCAGAAGAGGGCATCGGATCTCATTTTGGGTGGTTGTGAGGCTTGTGGTTGTTGGGATTTGAACTTAGGACCTTCAGAGGAGCAATCAGTGCCCTTACCCACAGAGCCTTCTCACCAGCTCTAGATTTTTTATAGAGTGGTTGGACCAGTTTGTGATCCTACCATCAATGGAGGACTGTTCCTCTTTCTCCATATCCTCTCCAACACGTGTTGTCATCTGTGGTTTTGATCTTAACCATTTGGATTGGTGTAAGGTGGAATCTCAGGGTTGTTTTAATTTGCATTTCTCTGACCACTAAGGACTTTGAACATGTCCTTAGGTGCCATTCGAGATTCCTCAATGTTTAAATCTCCATTTACTTCTTTACCCCATTTTTTGATTGGGTTGTTTGGTATTTTGGTGATTAGCTTCTTGAGTTCTTTATATATTTTATATATTAGCCCGCTAGAGAACTTCTCCAGCTGATAAACAACTTCAGCAAAGTGGCCAGATATAAAATTAACTCAAATACATCAATAGCCTTTCTTTATACAATGGATAAACAGGATGAGACAGGAATTAGGGAAACAACTCTCTTCACAATTGCCATAAATAATACAAAATATCTAGGGGTAAGTCTAATCAAACAAGTGAAAGACCTGTATGACAATAACTTCAAGTCTCTCAAGAACAAAATCAATGAAGGTATTAGAAAATGGAGAGATCCCCCATGATCATGGATTGGCAGAATTAGCAGAGTAAAATTGGTCTTCTTACCAAAGGTAATCTATAGATTCTATGCAATCCCCATCAAATTCCCAAAAGAATTCTTCAAAGACATAGAAAGAACAATTCTCAAATTCATCTGAAAAGGTGAAACAAAATAACAACAACAAAATAAAAAACCAAAAAAGTAAAAATCCAAAAAAAAAAAACCACACCAAAAAACCAAAAAACACCCACCACCACCACCAATTAAAAAACCAGAATAGTGAAAACTATTCTTAACAATAAAAGAATGGTTGCAGGAAACCATCATCTCTGACCTGAAGCTTTAGTACAGAGCAATAGTGATTAAAAAAAAAAAAAAAAAAAAAAAAAAAAAAAAAAAAAAACAACTGCATAGTATTGGTACAGAAACATATACATTGATCAGTGGAATAGAATTGAAGACTGGAAAATAAAACCACACACTTATGGATAGTCGATCTCTGACAAAGAAGCCAAAAAGATAAAATGGAAAAAAGAAAGCATCTTCAATAAATGATGCTGGTCTAACTGGCTGTCTGTATCTAGAAGAATGAAAATAGACCCATATTTGTCACCTTGTACAAAGCTCAAGTACAAGTGGATCGAGGACCTCAACATGAAACAAGATACACTGAGTATAACAGAATAGAAAGTGAGAAAGAGCCTTGAACTCATTGGCACAGGGGGGAATTTCCTAAAGAGAACTCCAATGGCTCATGCTCTAAGATCAAGAATTGGCAAATGGGACCTCATAAAACTGGAAAACTTCTGTAAGGCAAAGAACCTCGTCAGTAAGATAAATTGGCAACCTACAGATTGGGAAAAAATGTGGGAGCTTTCAATAATGATGTCAGGGTATTATAATTGTAATGAAAGTTTTATGAGGCCAAAAGAGACTATGCCTCCAAAGAATGTCTATAAGAATATTGGGATAACGATAAATTGTGGGTATCCTTGCTTCAAGATGAAAGTTCAAGATGGCTTAATTGTGGATCTACTTCTTGGGATTCAGTACAAGATCCTTGGAAAAACCAATAAATAATTTATAACTATTCTATAAGCTCACCATTTTATGATTATATAAAACATTTAAGCCAGGCAGTGGTTGATGCATACGTTTAATCCCAGCACTTGGGAGGTAGAGACAGGCAGATTTCAGAGTTCCAGGACAGCCTGGCCTACAGAGTAAGTTCCAGGACAGCCAGGGCTACATAGAGAAACCCCAGTCTTGAAAAAACAACAAAACAAAACAAAACAAAACAAAACAAAACAAAACACCAAAACAAAAACAAACAAACAAAAACAACCCACAAAAATGAAAACCAAAACCATTTAATCAATCAGTTATAGCTTTTTCATTGATATAGGCCCCATATATTTACAAATGAGTCTGTAAATAGATGATTTTCTGCAGGATGGGTGGAATCTGTTTATGCCAGTGACTCTCCTTTACATAATATTACTAATATTCTTCCAGGATTATTTAGACATTTTGCTGCAACTAACATGGTCCTTTTAAAAAGCCTAAGGAAGCTAAGAGCATTCCTTTGGCAATAGATCTTACCTAAGCTTTTGGTATACTAGCTGGACAATCCTCAGATTTAAACATTACTAAGGTAGAAGGATCTTATCAGGTAAGCTGTTCCAAATGTATTTTAATTAATTGTGTTGATTCTATATCAATTAAAAATTATTCAGCTATTTTGTTATTACAAATACCTACTTATATTATACTTCTTGTAGATTTAAAAGATAATGTTTGGTTTCACAAAGTAGCTTTACAAATGCTTAAAAGAGTTAATGCACTGATTAGACCAAAGCATTTTGTTGTGGCTCTGATTTTAGGCATTAGTGCTTTAATAGCCATCCTTACTTCACTTACAGACTCAACAGTCACCTTAGTCTCAGATATGAAGTCTGCACAGTTTGTTAATGATGTAAATAAAAATGTCTCTTTAACACTTGCAAGGCAATGAGTTACAGATAAAATATTAGAAGTAAAAAGTGGTGCTGTAGAGGATGTAATTTTAACCCTAGGACAAGAAGTGGAAAATATTAAAGTTAGCTTTTTACCAAGTGCCATGCCAGCTTTCAGTAATGTGTGTAGCGCCATTACCTTATAATGAAAGTCATAATTGGAATTTTACTAAAAATTTGTTGAGAATTTGGAAAGACAATGATATTACTCATGACATGGCTCAATTACAAGCCCAGATCTCTGCTGTAAGCAAAGCACATGTTGAATCTATTAGCATAGAGGATTTGACTCAGTCTATTAGCTCTGGTTTATGGTCATTAAACCCTGTTAGTTGGTTACATTGAATTATTCTTGTCATAGGAATAAGTCTTATTATTTTTTCCAGTCATCTTCTGTCTACAGCTCTACAGTCAAAAGAGATAGTTATGAGTTTCACAGACTGAGAATAAAACTTCAACAGAAGGAGGCCTTCTAGAACCTGTTGTGGAACTCTTGCCCAGAACAACATACTGAGCCATAGTTCTCATGGAAATGTATCTGTTTTGTTTCCTTTTATTTCTTTTCTTATTTATGACATGTTCCTGTTAGCCTAGTCCAAGATCTTAAGGGAGAATAATAGGTAAGAAACCATCTCTTGAGATGGGGTAACTAACATGACCTTATATCCAGGAAATCTAATGCTTTTCTTTATAAATCATTTACAAATTTATATAATTGTACTATGATAGATAAATCTTTTCCAACAATAAAATTTCATATGGCTACACATTTATCATCAGAAGTGGGCTTTGGTATATGCTTAAGAAAGACTAAAATAAAAAGAAGTAAAATAATTTAACTTTATACATTGAAGTTTTATAAAAAAAATGTCAGGCACTAGATGTTAAAAAATAATTGACCATAAAGACATATTAATCTGCTCTTGGAAATATGCCACTAGCTTGGATGACTGAATATTGCTTTCAGAGTTGTAACACTTGGATGATTTCTATAAACAGTGAACAGGATCAACATTGTAAAAATGGTTATCTTGCCAAAAGCAATCTACAGATTCAGTGCAATCCCCATCAAAATTCCAACTCAATTCTTCAACGAATTGGAACGAGCAATTCCTTCCCTTGTGGCAAGAACCTACCCAACTAAATTTAGATCAAAGCATGGTGGTACACATATTTAATCCCAGCAGACAAAGCCGAGCAGATCCCTGAAGAAGGCCAGGCTGAGACAGAGCATGTTCTAGGTGGGGAGTAAAAAAAAAGCTTAAATCCAGGTGTGGTGACACACACTTTAATCCCAGGAGTTAGGCATTCTGATATCTAAATTCAAGGTCAATATACAGAGCATGATACAGGACAGCCAAGCTTAGGCAGTGAAGAAGTTAGAAAAGAGGAAACTAGTGATAATGTAATAAAACAAGAGGCCCATGTTCGAGATGTTGCAAGCAGCAGAACATAGAAGCTTGGGACATGTTTCTCAAACTTTATAGTTAAGAGGAGAGGAGACTACTGCTGGTTAGCTGAAGCTAAGGAATTAGTGGTGACCAGCATCATTGAGGTGAAAACTTCTGGGACGTGTTTACTGAGAGCACAAAATCATGGTCCAGAGATAGCTGAGGTTGTTTGTCATGCTGCAGCTATACTTGGTGTGTAAGAGTCACCCAGGTTGTATTGGTTTTGAATGCATGAAGGGGTAATGAATATCAGCTGAGGCTTAGCACTGTGAGAAGCCATGGAAGGCCACTGGTGAAGTTTTAGCTGCAGTTGCAGCTGATATCCCGGGACTGATGGGGTCATGCAAAGGATTTGAAGCTTGACATCATGAAGAGAGCCTATAAGAGGTTATTGGTGAAGCCTAGTTGCAGCTAAATACCCCAGCATACTGGAGAATCCAGTCCCATGGGATGCTCACCAAGAACAAAAACAGCAGTGGAGTGGATGAACCTGAGCTTGGAGTGATACAGAGGACAGAGCTGGAGACCTGACACCTGCCCTTAGGAGGAGCCCAGAAGATGATGGATGGATCCTGGTTTCAAAGAAGCTGTAACATCCAAGTTGCCTCAGAGACCCAAGAGTTTCAAGGTGCCAGAGCCAATGGATATCTCCTCAGTAATGCTGGTATCACAGAATGGAATCAGCTCAGGAAAAGGAGTTTGTTGCCATCAACAAAGATGCAAAAGGTGTTGCAGAACTGACAATTGCTTTGACATCAGACATGGAGATACAAAGTTTAGAGTTTGCACAGCTGGTTCCTGTCTTGATTTGGAGACTAAAGATAAGTTATTGGCTGGATCTCAGTAGAGACCTTGAACCTTGGAATTTTAAAATTGATACTGCTGTATACTATGTGGACATTAAAAGTTGGACTAAATGTACTTTTTCGTTTTATATGACTAGCTATGGCCTCCATAGACTCGTAGTTGAATAAGCCAACTGGAGTCACGTAGTGGAATGTCATGGTTTGAGTATGCTTGGTCCATGGAATAGCACTATTTGGAGGCTTACCTATGTTGGAATAGGTGTGTTGTTGTTGCCATGGGCTTCAAGAACCTCATTCTAACTGCCTGGAAGTCAGTCTTTCACTAGCATCCTTCAGATGAAGATGAAGAATTCCCTGTTCTGCCTGCACCATGCCTACCTAGAAGCTATCATGCTGCTACCTTGATGATAATGGACACGCCCTCTAAACCTGTAAGCCAACCCCAATTAAACATTGTTTTTTTTATAAGACTTGCCATTGTCAGGGTGTTGGTTCACAGCAGTAAAACACAAAATAAGACAGTTACTCCCCTGAGACTGGATCCTATAGCCAGGCTAAAAATCAATATAGCCAACAGAGTAGCAGCTATGGGCAGCAGAGTTCATTTCAAAAGAACCACTCCAGTGGCATGGGTATTTATGGGCAGAAATATGGAGACTTTTCCTGACAAGGGGATAACCAGAGCTTAAGTGACCCTGATAATTTTGCCAGGAGAAGAGGGAGATTTGATTCTAGAAGCATTAGCAAAGGTGGGCAGGGAGGAGTGGAATGGGTAGTGCTGGAAATCAAGGTGTCTTCAATAAGCCTGCTGGACCCATGGATGAAGGACCAGATCTTGATCAAGGCTTTCCTATAGATCCCGATGAAGAATGACAACAGTGAAATTTATGTTCAAGGATTAAGTGACAATGTGACTTTGGATGATCTGAAAGGATTCTTTAATCAGTGTGGGACTGTCAAGGTGAACAAAAGAACTGGTCAAGCCATGATCAATATCTGCATGGATAAGGAAACAGGAAAGCCTAAATGTGATGCCACAATGTCCTACAAAGCTCCACCATGTACCAACAGTGCCATGGAATGGAGATGGAAAAGATTTTCAATGAAGCAAACATAAAGATTCTCTAGCCCGAAAGAAGCCTCTAATGAACAGGGTGCAGGGTGGCATGCAATCACGTGAGGGCAGAGGGATACCACCACTGTTTTGTGGAAGTTCTGGTTGCCCAGGATGTCCTGGAGGAACCTTGGTTTATATGCCAGGCCATGGAGGAGGTACCAGAAGCTTCTCCACAAGAGGGCCTCTGAGGCTCAAGAGGGAATCCCTTTGGAAGGCGAAATGTCCAGCAGCAAGCAGTGTCTGGCAGTGTGTCAATCTGGGCTGTGGAAACCAAATGTCACCTGGAGAACAGAATGCAACCAGTGTAAGGCCCCTAATGCTGAGGGTTCCTCCCTCCAACATTTCCACCTCAGGGTGGTAATCATAGCTGAGGCAGCCCTGGTGTCATGTGAGGAGGAATAGTTGGACTGATGGGCTGACTGCGATCATCGTGTCTGAATGTTCAGAGGTGGTAGAGGTGGAGACAGATAAGACTTCTGAGGAGGCCTCAGCATGGACCAGGTTGCTTTGGTACAGGAAGGCAAGGTAGTCCTAGTGGCCCTCCTGGACCTTTATTGGATCAGATTGAAGGAACAGGCAGACTTGGAGGTCCTGGGAAATTGGATAAAGGTGAGCACCATCAGGAACACAGAGACTGGCCCTATTAGAGACATGCAGAGCTGCATTGATGACCAGATTTATGTTTTAAAATAGAAAATGTTTTAATTGTATAATTCCATGTTTATAATGTTGGTGAGAATATTATGTTTATTCTTTGCCTGTACATTTTATTTTTATCATTTGTGAAGAAACATTAAAACAAGCTGAATAGTGAAAAAAAATCCACAGCCATATGTATTGTTAATTGTTACAGTGGTAGTTTTGCTACTGAGTAGAGTCTAAGTCTTTGATCCCAGCAGAAATCTATGCATTCCATTACTCATAAACCATCGATTAAGAATCATCACTATAGAGCAAGTCACAAATCCAACCAGAAAAATACTGTGTACCCCAATAAGAGTTATGCTAACAATGTGGCAATGGTAGTGTTACTAAAATGGACAGTGGTGAAGTTCACAGTGTAAAAAGCTCGGTAACTTTATTCCTCCAACATCTTGAATGCACTCAGGAGCTATAAAAAGTAACCCAACAGTTCTGAATTGTCTGGGTCAATATGAACCTGATTTCTCATGTCCCATCTCCAAAGTTTGTGATACATTCAGCAAGAAGGACTTGCTATTACATTCTGGTTGGTAGTCAGTTCAATGACAATTGTGTGAATTATTTTTGGTGTCCCCACATACTCAAAACAAATACATAAGAGAAGGTATTCCATCTACAACTCCTTTGTCAGTGACTTATGTTTTCTGAGACGAATGTAATAATGTTAAGGATAAGCTGAAAGAAAGACTCACACAGACAAGCATACAAATACTGTCACTTTTCACTTTTGATCATCCTAAGTGTTGTTCCCTTCTTTCCACCCTCATCTATTTTCCCAGTTTGTATAATGGAAAGTAGTTTTCTGAAATGATTAAAATATACCATGAGCATAAATATTTGAAAGATTGCATATACATATATGTATATATCCATATATGTAGATATGCACCTGTGTGTGTCTGAATGTACTTATGAGTATTATATATATATCATTATGTATTATGTGTTTGGAATTTTATATTAATATTGGTATATAAGAATTTATCTCCACATAACTTATTCATTTTGCATTAGAAACCTGAGCCATTTTGAACTTAAAATATATACTTTCACTGAAAATTTTATTTTTAAATCTTTTTTTTATTACTTTTATATTTTTACAGTCCAGTCAGTGCCCTCTCATTCCCTTACCCCATTCCTCCTCCATTGTCTACAAGAGGATATCTCCATCACCTCCTGCAAAGCCTTCTAAATCCCTGGGGCCTCAAATCTCTCAAGGGGTAGGCTCCTCTTCTCCCACTGGGACCAGACCAGTCAGTCCTCTGATGTATATGTGTCCAGAGCCTCAGAACAGCTCATGTATAAGCTGCCTGTTTGGTGCCTCAGTGTATGAGAGATTACATGGGTTAGTTGAGACTGCTGGTCTTTCTATGGGGTTGCCCTTGTTCTCAGCTTCTTCCAATCTTTCCCTAATTCAACAACAAGAATCCCTGATTTAAGCCCAGTGATTGAATGTAAATACCTGCATCTGTCTCAGTTAGCTGCTTGTTGGGCCCCTCAGAGGACAGCAATGCTAGGCTCCTGTCTGTAAGCACACCATAGCATCAGAAATATTGTCAGGCTGTGGAGCCGCCCCTTGAGATGGATCCCACATTGGGCAGGTCACTGGACCATCTTCCCTCAGGCTTTTCTCCATTTTTGTTCCTGTGGCACTTTTAGACTGGAACAATCCTAGGTCAGAGTTTTTTCTGTGGATGGCAACCTCATCCCTCCACTCAATGCCCTGTCTTTCTAATGGAGGTAGACTCTACAAGTTCCCTCTCCCCACTGTTGGACATTTGATCTAAAGTCCCTCCCTTTGAGTCCTGAGAGTATCTCACTTTCCAGCTATCTGGTACATTCTAGAGGGTCCACCACATTTATCACCCCTAAGTTTGCATAGTTCTATTCGTTTTTTCAGGGCTTCTATCCTGTATCCCCCTGCCCCATACCTGATCATCTGCCTTTTTCCCCCTCCCTTCTCTCTCCCACAAGGTTCCTCCTTTCCTCTGTGTCCAGTGATTTCATTCTTCTCCCTCTCATGTCCAACTAAAACATCCTCCCTTGCACCCTTCTGCTTGTTTACCTTCATGAGTTCTGTGGATTATATCCTATGTATTCTGTAATTCTTTGGCTAATATCCACTTCTTAGGAAGGACATACCATGCATTTCCTTTTGGATTTGAGTTAGCTCACTCAGGAGGATATTTTCTAGTTCCATCCATTTGCCTGCAAAACTCATGATGTCCTTATTCTTAATATCAGAGTAGTATTCCACTCTGTAAATGAAACACATTTTCGGTATCTATTGGTTGAGAGACATATGAGTTATTTCCATCTTCTTGCTATTATAAATACAGCCTTTATGAATATAGTTGAGCAAGTATCCTTGTGGTAGGATGGAATATTTTTCAGTATATGCCCATGGGTGGTATAAATGAGTCTTGAAGTACAGCTCTTTCTAATTTTCTGCATTATTTCATGAATTTCGCTTAAATAATGCTTTCATCACAACATTTGTAATTATGTAGCTCTCTTACTGAAAGAAAATTGTTTAAATGTGTTTTCCCTATAAATAAATTGTCATCTATCATTTCAATGGAATGGGGGAAATCGATATGTTTACTGAAGATTAATACTTTCTTTAGATGTGGTAGTAGGCATTTTTAATTTTAGTAATCAAAAGACAGAGACACATATATCTATGCATTCACTTTTACTCTGGTGTATGGAGGCAGTTTCATGAATTTGAGGCCTATACACAGACAAGCAACTATAAAAATCCAAAAAACAAGCTGGACATGGTGGCACATGCCTTTAATCCCAACACTTGGGAGGCAGAGGCAGACAGATTTCTGAGTTCAAGTTCAGACTGGTCTACAGAGTGAGTTCCAGGAAAGCCAAGGCTACACAGAAAATCCCTGACTCAATAAACCAGCCAACCAAACAAACAAACAAAAAAATCCAAAAACAAAAAATTGGATTTATATTTTTTTAATAAATTTAATGAATTGCATTCAATTTTCAAATACAGAATGATTAAAATGTATCATTATCTGTAAAATACCATAAAACTTTTCAAACTAAATCAAGAGAAATGAAAGAAATGTTTGAAAGTCATAGTTCCAAGAGTGAAGAAAATCTAATTTATTTTAAGATTTATCCTATTTTTAATTAAGCATATGTTTTAGAGTTTACATATGAGCACTATTGCCAGAGGCCAGAGGCTTTTCATCTATAGCTAGATTTGTAGACAGCGTTGAACAACGAGTGGGAGCTGGGAACTAACACAGATATAAAGTAATAGGAGTATTAATTCTTTTTTTATTAGATATTTTCTTCATTTACATTTCAAATGTTATCTCTTTTCCTAGTTTTCTCTCTGAAAGTCCCCTATACCCACCCTCTGCCTTGCTCCCAAACCCACCCACTCCGGCTTCTTGGCCCTGGCATTCCCCTGTACTGGGGCATATAATATTCACAAGACCAAGTGCCTCTCCTCCCACTGATGGCCTACTAGATCATCCTCTGCTACATATACAACTAGAAACACAAGCTCTGGGGGGATACTGGTTAATTCATATTGTTGGTCCTCCTATAGGGTTCCAGAGCCCTTTAGCTTCGTGGGTTATTTCTCTATCTGCAGAGTTCTATCAGACCTTCAAGGAAGACCTAATTCCAATTCTCCTCAAACAATTCCACAGAATAGAAACAGAAGTTATTCTACCCCGTTCATTCTATGAAGCACAATTACTCTGATACTTAAACCAAACAAAGACTCAAAAAAAAGAACTTTCAGACCAATTTCCCTAATGAATATCAATGCGAAAATACTCAATAAAATCCTTGCAAACCAAATCCAAGAAAACATCAAAATGATCATCCATCATGATAAAGTAGGCTTCATCCCAGGGATGCAGAGATGGTTTACTATATGGAAAAAAATCAACGTAATCCACTATATAAACAAACTGAAAGACAAAAACCACGTAATCATCTCATTAGATGCTGAGAAAGCATTTGACAAAATCCAACACCCATTCATGATAAAAGTCTTGAAAAGATCAAGAATTCAAGATCCATACCAAAACATAATAAAAGCAATATACAGCAAATCAGTAGCCAAAATCAAAGTAAATGGAGAGAAACTTGAAGCAATCCCACTAAAATGAGGGCCCACAATCTGCCTACCTATTCAAAATGGTACTTGAAGTCATAGCCAGAGAAATTAGACAACAAAAGGAAATCAGAGGTACACAAATTGGAAAGGAAGAAGTCAAAATATCACTATTTGCAGATGATATGATACTATATATAAATGACCCTAAAAATTTCACCAGAGGACTCCTAAACCTGTTAAACAGCTTCAGTGCAGTAGCTGTATATAAAATTAACTCAAACAAATCAGTGGCCTTTCTCTACACAAAGGATAAACAGGATGAGAAAGAAATTAGGGAGACAACACCCTTCACAATAGTCACAAATAATATAAAATACCTTGGTGTGACTCTAACTAAGGAAATAAAAGATCTGTATGAAAGAACTTTAAGTCTCTGAAGAGATAAATCGAAGAATATCTCAGAAGATGGAAAGATCTCCGATGTTCATGGATTGGCAGGATCAATATAGTCAAAATGGCTATCTCGCCAAAAGCAATCTACAGAATCAATGCAATCTCCATCAAAATTTCAACTTAGTTCTTCACAGAGTTAGAAAGGGCAATTTGCAAATTCATCTGGAATAACAAAAAACCTAGAATAGCAAAAACTATTCTCAACAATAAACGAACATTGGTGGAATCACCATGCCTGATCTCAAGCTGTACTACAGAGCAATGGTGATAAAAACTGCATGGTACTGGTACAGTGACAGAAAGGTAAATCAATGGACTAGAATTGAAGACACAGAAATGAACCCACACACCTATGGTCACTTGATTTTTGACAAGGGTGCTAATTACATCCAGTGGAAAAAAATACAGCATTTCAACAAATGGTGCTGGCCGAAAGGGTGGTTATCATGTAGAAGAATGTGAATTGATCCATTCTTATCTCCTTATACAAAGCTCAACTAAGTGGATCAAGGAACTCCATATAAAACCAGAGACACTGAAACTTATAAAAGAGAAAGAGGGAAAAGCCTCGAAGATATGGGCACAGGGAAAAAATTCCTGAACAGAACAGCAATGGCTTGTGCTGTAAGATCGAGAATCAACAAATGGGACTTCATAAAATTGCAAAGCTTCTGTAAGGCAAAAGACACTGTCAATAAGACAAAAAGGCCACCAACAGATTTGGAAACACTCTTTATCAATCCTAAATCAGATAGGAAACTAATATCCAATAAATACAAAGAATACAAAAAGGTGAACTTCAGAAAATCAAATAAAACTTTTAAAATATTGCCTACAGAGCTAAATAAAAAATTCTCAACTAAGGAATACCGAATGGCTGAGGACCACCTGAAAAAAATGTTCAACATCCTTAATCATCAGGGGAATGCAAATCAAAACAACCGTGAGATTCCACCTCACACCAGTCAAAATGGCTAAAATCAAAACTTCAGGTGAAAGCAGATGCTGGTGAGGGTGTGGAGAAAGAGGACCACTCCTCCATTGCTGGTGCAATTGCAAGCTGGTACAACAACTCTGAACATCAGGCTGGCAGTTCATCAGAAAATTAAACATAGTTTGCTGAAAGATCCAGCAATTCCTCTCCTGAGCATATACCAAGAAGATGTCCCAATTTGTAATAGGACTCATGCTCCACTATGTTCCTAGCAGCCTTATTCATAATAGCCAGAAGCTGGAAAGAACCCAGATGTTCCTCAACAGAAGAATGGATATGGAAAAGGTGATACATTTACACAATGGAGTACTACTCAGCATTAAAAACAAGTAATTTATGAAATTCTTAGGCAAATGGATAGATCTGGCAGATATCATCTTCAGTGAGGAAACCCAATCACAAAAGAACTCATATGATATGCACTCACTGATAAGTGGATATTAGCCCAGAAACTTAGAATACCAAAGATACAATTTGCAAAACACATGAAACTAAAGAAGAAGGGAGACTAAAGTGTGGATACATTGTTCCTTCTTAGAATGGGAACAAAATACCCATGGAAGGAGTTAGAGATTCAAAGTTTGGAGCAGAGCCTGAAGGAAAGACTATCCAGAGACTGCCCCACTGGGGATCCACCCCTTAAACAACCAGCAAACCTGGACACTTGGCAAACGCCAAGAAGAACCTGCTGACAGGAACCTGATATGGCTGTCTCCTGCAAGGCTCTGCCAGTGACTGGCAAATACAGAACTGGATGCTCTGAGTATCCATTGAACAGATCACAAGATCCCCAATGGATGAGCCAGAGAAATATCCAGGGAGCTTATGGGGACTGAAACCCCATAGAAGGAACATCAATATGAACTAACCAGTACCCACAGAGCTCCTTGGACATATACCACCAATCAATGAAAACACATGGTGGAACTTGTGGCTCTAGCTATATATGTAGGAGAGGATGGCCTAGTTGGTCATAAATGGGAGCAGAGGCCCTTGGTCCTGTGAAGGCCTTATGCACCAGTATAGGGGAATGCCAGGAGCAAGAATGTGAGGGTGGTTTGGGGAACAGGGGGATGGGGGAGGGGATAGGGAATTTTTGGAGGAGAAACTATGAAAGTGGATAACATTTGAAATGTATATAAAGAAAATATCTAATAAAAAAAGAAAAAAGAAAAATATTTTCATATGTATGCTCCTAAATTATACTGAAACTGATATATTCTTTATGATCTTTGCCCATGAGATAAATATTTTCTTTAAAATAGCTACCTTAGGGGTAAATTTACCTCAGAATTCCTTAGCAGGTATTGCTTTCACAGAGGACAATGTTGAGTTTACAGGACTGACTCAGTAAATAATAGCTGTTCCAGATGACCCTACTTCATCTTCTGAACTCTAAGAGCACCAGGGGTGCAAGTGGCATCCAAATATGCGTTAGGGTAAAATATTCGCATTAATAAAAGTAATTTTTTTCTTTTTTTTTTATTGGATATTTTCTTTATTTACATTTCAAATGTTATCCCTTTTCTGTTTTCCATCCCTCCGGGAAAAACCCCATCATATCTTCCCTCTCCCTGCTTCTATGAGTGTATTCCTCCACCCACCTACTTTCACCTCCCTGCTTTCGACTCCCCTACACTGGGGCATCTATTGAGCCTTTATAGGACCAAAGACCTTTCCTTCCTTTGATGCATGACAAGGCTATCCTCTGCTACATATGCAGCTGGAGCCATGTGTACTCCTTTTTTGATGGCTTAGTCCCTGGGAGTCCTGGGGGGTCTGGTTGGTTGATATTGTTGTTCTTCTTATGAGGTTGCAAACCCCTTCAACTCCTTCAGTCCCTTCTCTAACTCCTCTATTAGGAACCCTGCACTCAGTCCAATGGTTGGTTGCTAACATCTACTTCTGTATTTGTAAAGCTCTGTCAGGGCCTCTCAGGAGACAGCCATACCAGGCTCCTTTCAGCATGCACTTCTTGGAATCCACAAGAGTCTCTGGGTTTCTTAACTGTATAAGGGATGAATCCCCAGGTGGAGAGTCTCAGGGTGACCTTTCTTTCAGTCTCTGCTCTACACTTTATCTCCATATTTGCTCCTGTGAGTATTTTGTTTTCCTTCTAAGAAAGGACAGAAGCCCCCACACTTTGGTCTTCCTTATTATTGAACTTCAAGTGGTCTGTGAATTGTATCCTAATTATTTGGGGCTTTTGGACTAGTATCCACTTCTCAGTGAATGCATACCATGTGTGTTCTTTTGTGATTGGGTTACCTCACACAGGATTATATTTTCTAGTTCTATGATTTTGCCTAAGAATTTCATAAATTCATCATTTTTAATAGCTGAGTAGTGCCAGGGACTCTGGTGGAGTCAGCTTGACAAAGCGAAAGCTGGGAAGCTGGTTCATGAAGCAAAGAGTTTCAAGGAAACTCCCTTCCCGGGGGCCTGGCATTTTCTCCCTAATCTATATAAACCATAAAATTAATTTTTCCATTCCCACATTAGTCTAGTGTATAGATCCACGTGCACTCTATATAGTATTACCTTATAGTAAATGCCTTTTAAGATTGTATTCTAACATAGCTAAAGCCTTTTTCCAGTGTTCTTAGATTCCAGATAGCAGCAAGGAGCTTAACCCATTCAGTAAACAATTAAGCACTTGCCATTTTACTCAGCTGTTTATAGATAGAGACAAAAAGTCTCACTGAGATAGAAATCTTTTACTACAGGCTACTTCCATGTCAAGTATAAGTTGATATACTACCCTGATAAGGGGAAACTCTCCAGACAAGATAAGTTTTACTAGACCTAAGAATTTAGAGCTCTGTGATAGCTCATTACTCTTAAGGCCTGTCAAGAGTTAACAACCCCCTGATGCTTTTAACCTTAAAGTGTGAAATTCTTGCCTGGCATTAGGCTGATCCTAGGCAGGGCTTGTTATCCCTAATGTAAACATTTAATTAGTCCCTGTAAATTCCTTTCTGCTGTAACTGGTGAATTTCAGTGTATCTTGTCTTTTTGTGATTTGTATCTTCTGATAATTCGTTGTTATATAAGTCTGAAGCTCAACCAGAACATTACATTCAGATTCAACACATCTTTCGTGTATCTGTCTGTCATTTTCATCCGGAATCTTTGTCCATCTGCCTAAGAAATCCCGTTCTTCACAGACCAGGGACCCAGATTGTCTGTCGCAGGGTAGTACTCCATTGTGTAAATGCACCACATTTTCTGTATCCATTCCTCTGTTGAAGGACAGCTGGGTTCTTTCCAGCTCCTGGCTATTATAAATAAGGCTGCTATGAACATAGTGAAGCATATGTCCTTTTCACATGTTTGAGCATCTTCTGGGTATATGCCGAGGAGTGGTATAACTGGGTCCTCAGGTAATACTGTGCCCAATTTTCTGAGGAAATAACAAACTGATTTCCAGAGTTCTTGTACCAGCTTGCAATCCCACCAGCAATGTAGGAGTGTTCCTCTTTTTCTACATCCTTGCCATCATCTGCTGTCACCTGAGTTTTTTTAAACGTTCTGACTGGGGTGAGGTAGAATCTCAGAATTGTTTTGATTTGCATTTCCCTGGTGATTAAGGATGTTGAAATGTCTCTAGGTGCTTCTTGGCCATTCAATATTCCTCATTTGAAAATTCTTTGTTTAGGTCTGTATCCCATTTTTTAATGGGATTATTTGGTTCTCTGGAGTGTATCTTCTTGAGTTCTCTGTATATTTGAATATTAGCCCTCTATCAGATATAGGATTGGTAAAGATCTTTTCGAAATCTCTTGGCTGGTTTTTTTTTATTTGTTTTTTTTTGTTGTTGTTGTTTTTTCCAATTGACAGACAGTGTCCTTTGCCATACAGAAGCTTCGAAATTTTATGAGGTCCCATTTGTTGATTAAAAAAAAAAATTATTAGATATTTTCTTCACTTGCTTTTCAAATGCATTCCCAAATGTCCCCTATACCATTCCCCTGCCCTGCTCTGCAACCCACCCACTCCTGCTTCTTGGCCCTGGAATTCCCCTGTACTGGGGCTTATAATCTTCTCAAAAGCAAGGGCCTCTCCTCTCATTGATGGCTGATTAGGCCATCCTCTGCTACATATTCAACTAGAGGCACAAGCTCAGGGGGGTACTGGTTAGTTCATATTGTTGTTCCACAAGCCATTGGTGCTCTGTTCAGGAAAATTTCCCCTGTGCCCATATGTTCGAGTCTCTTCCCCACTCTTTCTTCTGTAAGTTTCAGTGTATATGGTTTTCCGTGACAGTCTTTGATCCATTTGGACTTGGGATTTGTACAAGGAGATAAGAATGAGTTGATTTGTATTCTTCTCTAAGCTGACCAACAGTTAAACCTGCACCATTTGTTTAAAATATGGTCTTATTTCCACGGGATGGCTTCGAATCCATTGTCAAAGATCATGTGACCATATGTGTGCAGGTTCATTTCTGGGTCTTCAATTCTATTCTATTTTTCTTCCTGCCTGTCTTTCTACCAATACCATGCAGTTGTTTGTTTATTTGGTTGGTTTGTTGGTTGTTTTTGTTTTTGTTTTGTTTTGTTTTGTTTTTTTTTTAATCACAATTGCTCTTTAATACAGCTTGATGTCAGGGATGGTGATTCCCCCAGAAGTTCTTCGATTGCTAAGAATAGATTTTGCTATCCTGGGTTTTTTGTTATTTGAAATGAATTTTCAAATTGCTCTTTCTAACTCTATGAAGAATTGATTTGGAATTTTGATGAGTGTATTAGTCAGGGTTCTCTAGAGTCACCAAACTTATTGGTAGACTTTATATAGGAAAGGAATTTGTTGACTTATATTCTGCAGTCCAACTCCGAACAATGGTCTGCAGCAGCTGTGAATGGAGGTCCAATGATGTAGCAGTTGCTCAGTCCCACAAGGCAAGCAGGCAAAGAAGAGAAAGTGTGTCAATCTTCCTACTTCCAATGTCCTCATGTAGGCCTCCAGCAGAAGATGTAGCCCAGATTAAAGGTGTGTGCCACCACACCTTTAATCCCAGATGACCTTGAACTCAGAGTTCTCCCTGTCTTAATTTTCTGGAATTCATAGCCACTATACCTCAAGATCTCCATGCCAAGATCCAGGTCAGAAACTTCTATTTCCCAGCCTCCAGATTCTGATCGCTTGTGAACCTTCCAATTCTGAATTGTGGTTCATTCCAGATATAGTCAAGTTGACAACCGAGAATAGCCACTACAATGCGTATTGCATTGAATCTGTAGATTGCTTTCGGAAAGATGGCCATTTTTACTATGTTAATCTTGCCAATCCATGAGCATGGGAGATCTTTCCATCTTCTGAGGTCTTCTTCAATTTCTTTAATCAGAGACTGGAAGTTTTTATCATATAGATCTTTCACTTTCTTAGTTAGAGTCAGACCAAGGTATGTAATATTACTTATGGCTATTGGAATGGTGTCTTTTCCCTAATTTCTTTGTTTTTTTTCTTTCTTTTTTCTTTTTACCTTTTTTTTTTTGAGGGGGGGAGGGGTGCTCGAGACAGGGTTTCTCTGTGTAGTCTTGGCTGTCCTGGAACTCACTCTGTAGACCAGGCTGACCTCGAACTCAGAAATCCACCTGCCTCCCAAGTGCTGGGATTAAAGGCATGCACCACCACCGCCTGTCTTCTCTAATTTCTTTCTCAGCCTGTTTATCCTTTAAGTAGAGGAAGGCTACCAATTTGGTTGCGTTAATTTTATATCCAGTGAATTTACTTAAGTTGTTCTTTCTCCTTTACCTATGTTAGTATTGTTATTGCTTTAGCTTAAATTTCATGTTCTATATTGAGTAGATATGAAGAGAATGAATAGCCATATCTTGTTCCTCATTATTTTAAAATTTTTATTGTTTATTTTATTTATGTACATTTCAAATGTTATCCCCCATCTCAGTTTTCCCTCCACAAGCCCTCTATCCCACACCTCTCCTCCTGCTTCTATGAAGATGCTCCCCACTTACCTACCCATTCTCCTCTCTGCTCTAGAATTCCCCTATGTTGGGGTAAATATCCTTCACAGGACCAAGGGCTTCCACTCTCATTGATGCCAAATAAGGCCATCCTCTGCTACATATGCAGCTGGAGCCATGAGTCCCTTCATGTGTACTCTTTGGTTGGTGGTTTAATCCCTGGGAGCACGGAGGATCTGCTTGGTTGATACTTTTGTTCATCCTATGATGTTATAAACCCCTTCAGCTCCTCCAGTTTTCCCCTAGCACCTCCACTGGTGTCCCTGTGCTCAGCCCAGCGGTTGGCTGCAAGATTTTGCATCTCTATTGGTAAGGATCTGGCAGAGCCTCTCAGCAAGGACTACTTGGCATCAGTGACTGGGTTTGGTGGCTGCATATGGGATGAATTTCCAGTCTCTAGATGGCCTTTCCTTCAGTCTCTGCTGCACTCTTTGTCCCTATATTTCTTTTAACTAGGAGCAATTCTGGGTTAAAATTTTTGAGAATGATTGGTGGCCCCATCTCTCAACTTGGGGGAGTGACTATCCCTTTCATATGGTTTCTACAGGTTCTCTTTCCCCTTTGTTGGGTATTTCAGCTAATGTCATCCCTGTTTGGTCCTGGCAACCTCTTGCATATCTGGCTTCTGGGACTTTCTGTTGGCTAACCGCATTTCCCATCCATCATTGCTACACATCTCTGTTCAATTTATTTACCTTCTCTATATCTCCCCAATATTCCACAATTAATCTTGCCCCCTCTTTTTCAATTCCCCCTATTCTTTTCCTTCCTCCTACCCTCTACCTCCTGTGATTATTTTGTTCCCCCTTCTAAGTAGGACTGAAGCATTGCCACTTTAGTCTTCCTTCTTCTTGAGCATCATGTTGTCTGTAAGTTGTATCATGAGTATTCTGAGCTTTTTTTCTAATATCCACTTATCAGTGACTATTTTAATGGTATCTCTTATATATGTCTCACCATTTAATTGTATGTTGGCTATTTCCTTGTTTTATATCACCTTAATTATATTTAGATTTGTCTGACATATCCCTGCTCTCTCCAAGAGTTTTATCATAAAGGGGTGTTGGGTTTTGTCAAAGGCTTTTTTAGATGATCCTGTATTTGTTTGTTTGTTTGTATTTTTCAGTTTGTATGCTGGAATGAATGCACAGATTTTTCTTCATTGATCTATTCCTGCATGTCTGAGATGAACCCTACTTAATAATGGTGTTTGGGACTTTTTATCTGTTCTTGGATTTGTTTAAGAATTTTTGCATCAGTGTTCATGAGGGAAAGTTGTCAGTAATTACCTTTCCTTGTTGAAACATTGTGTGGTTTGGATATCAGGTAAATGTAAGTAATAACATAAATTGGGCAATGTTCCTTATGTTTCTCAGCTTGGATTACTTTGAGAAGAATTGGTATTAATTCTTCTTTGAAAGACTTGTAGAATTCTCAGCTAAAACTCTTGACTCTGGCCTTTTTGTGGTTGGGAGATTTTAGTGATAATTTTATTTCTAAAAAGGTGACAAGTATATTTAAATTATTTATCCTATCTTCATCTAATTTTGCTAAGTAGTATCTTACAAAAAAATTGTCCATTTTCTTTAGAATGTCCAATTTTCTGAAGTACATGTTTTTGAAGTAAGACTTAATGATTCTTTTCTTTTCCTCCGTGTCTCTTATTATGGCTGTCTTTCTATTTCTGTTTTTGTTATTTTAATATTCTTTTTGTCATTTACCTAGTTTGGATAAAGTTTTGTCTACCTTTTTGTTTTCTAAAAGGACCAACTACTTGTTTCCTTGAGTCTTTATATTGTTCTCTTTCCATTTTTATTAGTTTCATCACAACTTATTATTTCTTGCCTTCTACTACTCTCGGGTATGTTTGATTCTTTTTGTTATCTAGCTTTATGTGCATTGTTAAATCCATAGTATGAGATCCTTCTAATTTCCTTACAAAAGCTCTTAGTGGCTATGATCCTTCCTCCTTATATCACTTCCTTTGTGTCCCTTAAGTTTGGGGTTGCTTTGCAGTAATTATTGTTATATTATAGAAAGTTTTTTAATTTCTTTCTTTATCACTTCCTTGATCCATTGTTCCTTTAGCAGAGAATTTTTCAGTTTCTATACGTTTTTAGGCTTTCTGTTGTTTCTGGTCTAATAACAAACAAGAGGTTAGTCCGTTTTCTTTTATCTCTTGATATCTGCTTTGTGACAGAGTAAATGATCAGTTTTAGAAACAGAACTATGAGGTACTGCGAAGAAGGTATATTTCTGTACCTTTGAATATATTGTTTTTTCTTTCTTTTTTCTTTTATTTTATTAGACATTTTCTTTATATACATTTCAAACGCTATCCTGTAGGTTCCCTATAGCCTACCCATGCCCTGCTCCCCTACTTACCCACTCCCACTTCTTGGCCCTGGCATTCCCCTCTACTGGGGCATATAAAGTTTGCAAGACCAAGGGGCCTCTCTTCCCAAAGATGGCTGACTAGGCCATTTTCTGCTACATATGCAGCTAGAGACACAAACTCTGGGGGTATTGGTTAGTTCATATTGTTGTTCCACCTATAGAGTTGGAGATCCCTTCAGCTCCTTGGGGCCCTGTGTTCCATCCAATAGATAACTGTGAGCATCTACTTCTGTATTTGCCAGGCACTGGCATAGCCTCAAAGGAGACTATTATCAGGGTCTTTTCAGCAAAATCTTGCTGGCATATGCAATAGTGTTTGCGTCTGGTGGCTGATTATGGGATAGACCCCCGGGTTGGGCAGTCTCTGAATGGTCCATCCTTTCATCTTAGCTACAAACTTTGTCTCTGTAACTCCTTTCATGGGTATTTTGCTCCCTATTCTAAGGAAGAATGAAGTATCCATACATTGGTCTTCCTTATTCTTGATTTTCTTGTGTTTTGCAAATTGTTTCTTGGGTATTCTAAGTTTCTGGGCTAATATCCACTTATCAGTGAGTGCATATCTAGTGACTTCTTTTGTGATTGGGTTTCCTCACTCAGGATGATATCATGGGTACAGAAAATGTGGTACATTTACACAATGGACTACTACTCAACTATTAAAAGCAGTGAATTTATGAAATTCTTGGGCAAATGGATGAATATATTGCTGTAGATATCTGTTATGTCGATTTGAGTGATAGCACATCTCAGGACCATTATTTCTCAGTTTAGTTTCTGTCTGGATGACTTGTCCACTGGTAACAGTGAGGCATTGTTGTTGCCCACTGACAATGTGTGGAGATCAATGTGCAAATTAAGATTGACTAATGATTCTTTTACAAGTGTGAGAGCTCTGGCATTTGGGTCATACCTCTTCAGACTTGAGAGGTCATGTTGGTGGAGTTTTCCTTTGATGTGAATCAAATATCTTCCCTGTCTTTTTTTTATAAATTGTGCCATTTTTGGTAGATCATAGAATTGCTTCATACCTTGTACTCTGCTCCATTTGCTTGGAATACCTTCTCCTAATTCTTTACTCTGAAGTAACGTCTCTTTTTGATGTTGAAGTGTGTTTCTTGTATGCTGCAGAAGGATGAACTCTGTTTTTCATCAATCTTTTAGCCTGTCCTTTTTAAAGGGGAATCAAATATATTGATTTTAAGAGATTTTTAATGACCAATGATTGTTAGTTCCTATTATTTTGATGATTGTGGTAGTGGTGGGAGTAATCTGTATGTCTGTTAGTGTGTGTGTGTGTGTGTGTGTGTGTCTACCTGCTTGCAATTTTCTTGTTTTGGGTTTTATAGAGAGGAATTATTAATTTTCTATGTTTTCTCAGATGCATTTATCCTCCTTATGTTCAAATTTTTAATCCAACTATCTTCACTTGGGTTGAATTTGGGTCAAAATACTGCTTAGGTTTGGTTTATCATGTAAAAATCTTATTTTATCTATGATGGATCAAAAATCTTGTGGCCTGTACTATTCTTGGCTGGCCATTGGAGTCTCTTAGACTCTTCATGACATCTGTCAAGGCCTTTCTTTCATTTAGAGACTTTGTTGAGAAATTGGGAATAATTCTAAGCAGTATAAATTTACATGTTACTTACACATTTCCCCTTGCAGCTATTAATTTTCTTTCTTCATTCTGTGAATTTATTGATTTGATTATTATTCATTGAGGTGAGAATGTGCTTTTTTTCTGACCAATATATTTGCTTTTCTGAAAGATTCATGTGTACATTCCTAAGCATCTATTACTTAGGGAAACTTTCTTCTATCATTTTGTAACAAATATTTATTGGGTATTTGATCCAAAAATTTTCCCCTTCTTCTTTCCCTATGATTATTAGACTGGGCTTTACATGGTGTAGCAGATTCCCCTGCTGTTTTGCATTAAGTACTTTTTTGATTTAACATTTTTGACTTACTTATCAATTTTTTGAATATATTTTTAACACCAGAGATTCTGTCTTCCATCACTTGCATTCTTGTGGTTGTGTGCTTGTATACTGTCCTTGTGTCTGTTGTTCCAGTTCACATACCTAGATTTTCCAGCTCCAGGATTTGCTCAGGTTGTGCTTTCCTCATTGCTTCCATTTCAATGTTTATGTTTTGAACAGTTTTTATTTATCTTCCTCATATTTTTCTTCTACTATTCCTGGATTTTAAAAAGAGATGTACTCATTACAACTTGAAGGATCATAATCATTCTTATAGGATTGGAATTATTACAATTTTCTTGTGCTTCCACTATGTTGGAATATCTAGGAATAGCTAGTGTAGGACAGCTGTTCTCTGCTGGTACCATATTCCCCTCACTCGTGTTGATTGTGTTCCTATGCTGGCCCTATGTGTTGTCTGGGTTTAGGGTCATTTTACGTATAGGTGCTGATTGCTGGGTCTATCTTAGGTGGATGCTTTCTGGGTGTTCCATGCTTGATTTTGGTTTTCTCTCAAGTCTTTTAACCTGAGTGGCCTGGAGTTTTGCTGACCAGCAAGTCTTCAGGTTCAGAAGGATGTCTTTGGTGGGGTTTTTGCAGCCTGTGTGATCTCTGGGGTTTTGGGTGCTAACACTGACTCTGAGTTTCCTGTTATGGCATGTCCTCCAGTAAAGCAGAAATCTTCTGCAAAGTGGTGGGCTAGATTTTGGATCCTATGGGAGGTGATACAATTATGGGCTATTGGGAGAGTCTGGGTGCCTGCAATGGCTCTGGTCTCCAGAAAAGAACCTGGGGGAGAGGAGGCTGGAATATCTATTGAAATGTTTTTAAAATGGAGTATTTTCATTAATTCTTTGAAAGTGTCAAATATATGCATAAAATGGCATTTGATCATGCTGATTCTTTTACTTGTCCTCTGAAGTTTTCTACATGTGCCTTCACATTAACAAATTCTCATAACTTCCTAAACACTCATTTTTATAACCCATACATGTCAATTTCTTCTGTTCATATACTCCTAGGTATGTGAATTATCTACTGGTGTTGGTCAATGTGATAACCACATTCACAGTACTCAAAAATATCTCTGATGAGTTCTGAGTGTTGCAATAATCTATGGCTATATATATATTAATTTAGAGGGTAGTGTGATACTCTGTCCATTTTGTAATTGTATCCAAGAGGCCTATGAAATCTCCTACCATGGGTTCCATCCCAACTTGAAGTGCTAGACTTTCTATAGAGCAGTGAATTTCAATATATACATCACGACTCTTGAACAACACAGATTTTCTCTATACTTTAAAACACACAACCATGAGCATATTTTTGTTGCTGTTTTCTGACTGAAATTTTTCTAATGAATAGTCTTTCAGTTCCTAAGATCATGAGAAATATGAGTTTTCAAATAATGAGGGTCCACAGGTTGAAGACAGCTACTATGAAACAAGATCCAAATGCAACTAGAAAGTAATTTATTATACCAATAATAGTTGTGCTATCAATGAAGCAGTACTAGTATCTTACTAGGCCAGTCATTGTTGTAGTTTAAAGTACTCACAGCTGTGTAAGATATGAAGGACTTCCTTCATGCAACAAACTCTGTGCATCTCAGGTGCCATGGAAGGTAAGGTATCCAGCAGGGAAGTAACATATTGTTAAATATGAACATGATTTCATATGTACAGTCTCAAAGGTATATGGTGCCTTCACCATGGGAATCTACCTATAAGTTTCTGGTGTTTAACCAAGAGAAATGGCAATAGTTTTTGTTGTTTTGGGGCTTTCCAGACACTCAGACTAAAAACTCAAGTAGATACATCTCACAATTGGCCTTTTAGTGGGCACCCCATGGATTATTAGATTAACATAATACTATGTACAAGATAACCCTGAAGAAACACTTCCACAGACACACGTATATAGATTTTCCATTTGACTTTTTTCAAGCATCCATAATATTAGTTATTCACTCTGCCCCTCTACCCTCATCCATTTCCTCAGTAATATAGTTAAGAGCAGTTAGCTGAAATGATTAAAGTATATCATGTTTGATGATTTATTTATATACATTTTTATTTATATGTATGTATATTATTTGTGTGTGTGTGTGTGTGTGTGTGTGTGTGTGTGTGTGTGTGTGTTACAGGTAACTTTTAGCCAATTCCACATTTTGAAAATGCTTTGACTAAACTTGTAGCAGTATTTCAGTATTTCAATGAAACAAAAAGTGGGATGTTTTAGCATTTCTGCTCATAGTTGGAGTTTTGAAAATCTTATGATGTGAAATCTTATTATGTGAAATAATTTCATGTTCATAGAAAATATGAAAAAGTTAAAAAAATAGCTTTCCCATCTACCTTTACTCACATTCCTTTGTTATTTATTACTGTATTCTGGGTGAGGAAAATCCAGTAGCAGAATGCTTGCCTAAAAGGTGCATTGCCCCTGAATCTGTATATTGACCCTGTTTACAGCATATGTCACACAGAACTTACTATATATTCTTGACCAGAAATATTTCAGCACATAACATCATTGGGATTGAAAACCCAGAGTATTTATACTGTGTAGAGACATTATTGCGTCCACTCGCACCCTTCACATTTACTAATAATCACAATGGTAAATTTGTGTCACAAAAAAACAAAGAGGCCTGTGAAAAATGTAAGCCAGGATGAAATGTAGCCTTTAACAAACTTTCTTCTCTGTAGCATGTAAATGGAAATGAGATCCTATAGTAATTCTAGAAAAAATACTGACCATAAGAAGGAAGAACCTGGCCAGACGTCATGGTACATGCCTTTAATCCCATTACTTGGGAGGCAGAGGCAGGCAAATTTCTGAGTTTGAGGCCAGCCTGGTCTACAGAGTGAGTTCCAGGACAGCCAGGGATACACAGAGAAACTATGACTTGAAAACACTAAAAATAAATAAATAAATAAATAAATAAATAAATAAGAGAGAAAGAAGAAAATGAGATAAAATATCTTTTCTTATGTTGGAGCTGGAGAACTAAATGATAATTCTGTATCATGCAAATAAAGCTCACAGATAATACATTATTAAAAAGGCTAAACATTGAATCAGAGATGATTTAAAAATGTTCAGTTTTATACAAATATTAAAATAGAAAATTGTTCTCTTTTGTGAAATTGGCAAATAAAAATAAAATTAAATATGAGATATTTGAATGAAACAAAGTTAAAAGTATAGATACAGGTCTTCTAAAGCGATTTTATGATGGTACTCATGGTTTGGTGGTGTACTGCATACTTAGAAAAGAATATATCTATGCCTCTTTGAAAGGATGCTAAAATCTGACTTTGAAGACCAATGTGCTAAACTATTAGCATGTTTCATCCATCGATGGAAAAGATAGAACATTTAACTACTGGAATGGAAAGCACATAGGTTATTGGGATGGGTATACTGCAGGTGTTCACACACTAGAGCAGTTATTTCTTTGCAGAAAATAAGAAAATTTCTCTTTGTAAAAGTTAGTATAAGTAAAGTATATTAGCAATGTAACTCTTTAGACATAAAAAGAATTTCAGAGGTATATTTTCTTGAGAAAACAAATCTGTGTAAAGTGCATAATTGTATATAATTCAGATATTTTGATGAAGCTTCAAGAAAGTTAATGTTAAACATATGTCGTTCAGGAGAAAAGATATAATTATAGAGATAGTCATAGGAGCAAAATGAACAAAATGGGCCACATTACTCTGTTGAGAGGTTTTAATTTCTTTGTATTATAAAGCATATGCTAATTATCCAGAGTACGGGATTGTGTTGAAATCCATGCATGTGCACTCTGAGCTTGTGTCATAGCATTACTTCATATCTCATGGCTATCTTGCTTCCTGCTCTCTGGACCTTTTCAAATTGTCTTTAATTTACGTTTGAATCTGGCTCCTCACTGTCTCTTTACATGAAAGAAAAATTAATATTTGCCTTTGTGAAGATGAATATTTTTCCTTAACCTTCCCTCTGTTTCCATCCACATTTCTACAATATTTTTAAAGCAATGACACTTTTAGAACTTTAGTGTCTATGTATGTCAAACAACAAATAAAATATTGGAACTTGGTAGGTGGCTTAGTGTTCAATAGCTTATAATGATCTTGCAAAGGAACTGAGTTTTGTTCCAAGAAACCGTATTGACTGACATGTAAATACCTGACACTACAGTCCCAGAAAATAAAGCACATTTCTCTTGGCTCTGCAGACAGTAGGACTGCATGGTGTGGACATACATACACTTAAGCACACAAACATACTCAAAATCAAATATATAAATATTTTAAAAATATTTCAGTTCTGAAAACATGACTTGGTTCTTAACAACAGTGACTGCTCTTCCAGAGTTCTAGTGTTTTATTCCCATTACTCAATGGTAACTCAAAACTATCAATAACCTTAATATGAAGGCATACAAAACTTCTAAGTTGCAAAACTGGTTTGTATATGAGTCACACAGACATACATGGAGTAAAAATAACCATTCCTATAAAATAAAAATAATATTTTATATATACATTCTAGATATATTTTCCTGAGCCATCAGAATTCTTAGTCTCACACATGCACTTTTTCATGTTTGCTATATTTTGGCTAATTTCACATAATAATTAGTGGAATATGATAATTATATACTTTTTAATTGTGCTCATTATTGGATAGTAAATTATGTAAATATGTAATAACTTATAACTGACTACTGATGGCTCCATATAATGAAGGAAGCAGTTTTAGGGAGTTTGGTATTTTCTTTTTTTTTTCCATTTTTTATTAGGTATTTAGCTCATTTACATTTCCAATGCTAAACCAAAAGTCCCCCATACCCACCCCCCACTCCCCTATTTTCAAACTGCAGTCTTAGCAATGTACAACAGATAAAAGAATGTGCCAAAGTATAACAAAAGACAGATGACAAGGGCTCATGGTATACTTGGAGGAAGCTATCTCTTAATAAAACAGGGTAAAAGACTTGACTTCATATTTCTAATGAGAACAAAGGGGCAAAATATAGCAAAGCATATTTCCAGAAATGTAAATACACTTACATCCCATAGCATTGGATATTTGGAGTAGGTTGCAAAGATGATTAAAAAGAAGGAGAATGAGTAAGATGTGACAAACATGCATACCAGGATGAGGATAGTTTGGGTAGCTTTGTTTTCAGGTGAGACATTTAGAAAGTGCTGAGAACTATGGATATGCTTGACTTTCCTTTTATGTCTGTAGAGGAGACTCACCATGTAAGTACTTGATGAGGCCATTAGACTCAGAAACAGTCGATCTGAGAAGATCAATAAAAACGTATACAGTGCAGTTCCCACATTTCCAGAAGCAAACCATGAGCAGTATTCATAACTGATCCTCGTACTAACATTTTTGTTGTACCTCAGGCCTGACACTCTTACTGGAGTCAAGACATTTAGAAAGAGATGCACACACCACCTTACTGTGCAGGAAGGACCAATGTACTTGCTGGCTTTGTGTTTAATTATCATCTGCCGGAATTGCTGGGGTTGATTTTGATAGCTTGGAAAGAACTCAGTAGGCACATTGCATACAGGGACATTCCCCGTGTTATTCGGTAAATGTAGTTTATTAATTTACATCCAATATCATCTAGGAAATCTTTAAATCCATGAGTTGACAGTGTCTTTGGAATACCTCTTGAGATGATAGACAAGAACTTGGCAAAAATCAATTGCTCTATAATCAAGTCTTTGGGCATTAAATGTTTTCTAGTGAATTTCAAAATTATATAATAAAGCAGTATGGAAGAGTTGCCAATCATTCCCAATGTAATATGGGAGAAGAGAAAAGTTCCCATTGTAAAGTCTTCAGAAACCATTTTCTTTCTTACTAAAAACTTAAATAAGGCAGAGGCAGGTGGATCTCTGAGTTCGAGGCCAGCCTGGTCTACAAAGTGAGTTCCAGGACAGCCAGGGCTATACAGAGAAACCCTGTCTCAAAAAACCAAGAAAAAAAAACCTTAAATACATTTATTATGGTTATGAGCCCCTAGAAATACATTATCAGCATACATTACTTCATTATTCTACCTAAAATATCATATTTATCACTTTATTGAATTTTTATAGCTCTCTCACTGAAGTAGAACATCCAAAGATCAATGAATTTTGAAGTAAATTTTCTGTATTATTTAAGTGGAAAGTTTTGTATATGTCTCCTTAAGAACAATGTTTTCACTAGACAAGGTGCCTTCCTTAATTGATATTAAGAGATACAGGCAGACAGATATATAAATTTTAGGCTAACATGGTCTGCATTGTTATGTGCACAGCAGCCAATGCTATACAATGCAAAATCCTATGTTAACAAGCTCGCCAAAATGATTAATATTTTTTATTCCTTTTGACTAAACACAATGATTTGGGATAAATTTTTAAAGAAAGAATGTTTTTAAAGATTTATTTATTCATTATATGTAAATTCACTGTACCTGTCTTCAGACACTCCAGAAGAGTCAGTCAGTTCTTCCTAAGGATGGTTGTGAACCACGATGTGGTGATGTGGTTGCAGGGATTTGAACTTAGGAACTTCAGAAGAGCACAGTCAGAGCTCTTACTCACTGAGCCATCACTCCAGCCAAGAAAGAGTTTTTAAGATATGATGTTAGTTCTGAAATCCACAAGAAGAATAATTCAAAATTTATTGACAAAAACAGATAATATTTGAAAATCTTATTCGCAAAGAGTGGTTAAATACTCAAAATAAAAAAAGCATATTTAATTTTAACATTTTTTTTGTCTTTAATTTTGTACTTTTTATGATGAAGGAAGTTGCATGTGAGTACAGGTGCCAATACAGGCCAGAGTGCTGGGACCCATCACTTTTGGTCTTGAATATGGTTGTGAGCTAGAAATTGAACTCCCATCCAAAGAAATAGCAATTTGTACTACTCTATACTGGCTTATCCCTCTATACCATAAAAATGTAAGAAACTACATTTGAAAAAAAAAAACAAAATATAAAACAAATGAGCAATGGATTCATGACATGGATAAATTTCATATTAAAAATCAGATGTCAGATGGCTCAGTGGTTAAGAGCACTGACTGCTCTTCCAAAGGTCCTGAGTTCAAATCCCAGCAACCACATGGTGGCTCACAACCATCTTAATGAGATTTGACACCCTTTTCTGGTGCATCTGAAGACAGTTACAGTGTACTTAGATATAATAATAAATACATCTTTAAAAAATCAGATGTCCAAAATATGTGCACAATGAGGCCCAATATCATCAATCATTGAGGAAATACAATAAGATGCATATAAAACTTGCAATGAGCCATACTGTACAAACACATCTGTGTAAACCGATATTAAACAAAACAAATTATCATACACACAAACTGGGGTTAATTCTGATGAGAATAAGTTCAAAGAGTATACCTGTGCAGATTCTATTGGAAAGTAAAATGTTTTAACAACTATACAAACAAGTGTTGTTTTTCTTTAATAATCTGATAAATCATTACTATGTTCTAGTTGAAGTATTATAAGAATCTAGGGCCCTGAAATGATCCAAATGCCCACAAGGAATGACCTGTTTTCTGTCAATGAATTCCTTTGTATAAAATGAATACCAACCTTCACAAAAACTGGATTATGATTGTATCTTCTTATCATGCATGAACATTGTTTCCTTACTGAAAAACTAAAATGCTAAAAAACTCTCAGAGGAAATTTCTAGTTTATCAGATGTAGGTAGTGACAACAAGACTCAACAGTACAAACAATGCATGAATGCAATTATAACTGCTTGAAATTAAAAGTACTGTGAACATTAAAAGAAAGTAACAGCCTAGTGAGGTAAAACCTACAGAATAATAGGCAAATATTGACTTTTGAATTACAAAGAGTAGCTCAATACACAGAGTATATAAAGGAAAATAAAGATTAAACTATATATTCACAAAATTCCCAGTCAAAAAATAGGGTAAGGAAATGCATAGAAATTTCTTTAAAGGAGAAACAGAAGTATTCAGTAAATGCTTTTATACATGTGGGCATCATATTTACTTTCCTGGTGAACTGAAAATTATAAATATTTTGAGACTAATTTGCACACTCTAGAATCAAGCATCAAGAGAATAGACAATAACAAGTGTTGAAGATGTTGTGGGAATAGGGGATAAGCAATCACCATTCTATACTGGTGGGAGAGCAAAGTAATGCATTAATTATAGAAATAAATACAAAGATACCTCAAGAAATTAAAAATAAATTTACCACATAACACAGCTTTATAATTTTTGGACATATACCTATGTCTTATACACAGAAGTTTTTACATTCATGTAAATTGCTGCTTTATATACAATAGCAAAGACAGGAGGTGTGACCTAAATATTCATCAACAGACAACAGAAATCATGGTATCTCTACTCAATGGAATATTTTGTTCAACTCTAAAGAAGAATAAAATCATGAAGTATACAGGAATGAGAGGGATTGGCAAACTACTCAGCAAGATGACAGACACAGGAAAAAAATCACGTGTTGTAGGTATATGTCCACATGGAGAGAAAATACTTATGGGATATAAAATCAAAAAGGAGATGAAAAGATGTAGACAAAAGAGTTATTGAGGAACCAAGTATAAGGTAGTAAATACAGGATATATAGGAAAAGTGAACAGGATTCTAAAAGATATAGAAAAGTGCAAGATGTTGGAGGAATTTGAGAAGAAATCTAGAAGAGCACCAACTTATTTTTTGAAAATGTCATAATGAAAGACAATCACCTGTGTAGAATTTCAAGAGGTGCATATGCCTAAGTGTTTACACTTAAAGAATGCTGTGTCTACATGTCCTTCTTTAATAACAAGTAAAGTGGGATGATATACCCACAAATCTAAGGATTTATTTTGTGGAAAGATAGAAACACAATCAGAGAAATATCTGACATATTTCAGGATACCTGAAGTGCCAAGAAATTAAACACATTCCTAGTATGCATTCATTATTTTCTTGTAAATCTTGAATTTTTCATTCTAATTTTTAATCTTTTGGAAAATTCTTTTTTGTTATAGAAATTACCCTATAATTCTATCATTGATGATACACTTTTTAAAACTATTTTTATTAGGTATTTTCCTCATTTACATTTCCAATGCTATCCCAAAAGTCCCCCATACCCTCCACCCCACTCCCCTACCCACCCACTCCCACTTTTTGGCCCTGGCATTCCCCTGTACTGGGGCATATAAAGTTTGCAAGTCCAATGGTCCTCTCTTTCCAGTGATGGCCTACTAGGCCATCTTTTGATACAAATGCAGCTAGAGTCAAGAGCTCCGGGGTACTGGTTAGTTCATATTGTTGTTCCACCTATAGGGTTGCAGATCCCTTTAGCTCCTTGGGTACTTTCTCTAGATCCTCCATTGGGGGCCCTGTGATCCATCCAATAGCTGACTGTGAGCATCCACTTATGTGTTTGCTAGTCCCCGGCATAGTCTCACAAGAGACAGCTCTATCTGGGTCCTTTCAGCAAAATCTTGCTAGTGTATGCAATGGTGTCAGTGTTTGGAAGCTGATTATGGGATGGATCCCAGGATATGGCAGTCTCTAGATGGTCCATCCTTTTGTCACAGCTCCAAACTTTGTCTCTGTAACTCCTTCCATGTGTGTTTTGTTCCCAATTCTAAGAAGGGGCAAAGTGTCCACACTTTGGTCTTCGTTCTTCTTCAGTTTCGTGCATTTAGCAAATTGTATCTTATATCTTGGACATCCTAAGTTTCCGGGCTAATATCCACTTATCAGTGAGTACATATTGTGTGAGTTCCTTTGTGATTGGGTTACCTCACTCAGGATGATGCCCTCCAGGTCCATCCATTTGCCTAGGAATTTCATAAATTCATTCTTTTTAATAACTGAGTAGTAAGTACTCCATTGTGTAAATGTACCACATTTTCTGTATCCATTCCTCTGTTGAGGGGCATCTGGGTTCTTTCCAGCTTCTGACTATTATAAATAAGGCTGCTATGAACATAGTGGAGCATGTGTCCTTCTTACCGGTTGGGAAATCTTCTGGATATATGCCTAGGAGAGGTATTGCTGGATCCTCCAGTAGTACTATGTCCAATTTTCTGAGGAACCACCAGACTGATTTCCAGAGAGGTTGTAGAAGATTGCAATCCCATCAACAATGGAGGAGTGTTCCTCTTTCTCCACATCCTCACAAGCATCTGTTGTCACCTGAATTTTTGATCATAGCCATTCTAACTGGTGTGAGGTAGAATCTCAGGGTTGTTTTGATTTGCATTTCCCTGATGATTAAGGATGTTAAACATTTTTTCAGGTGCTTCTCTGCCATTTTGTATTCCTCAGGTGAGAATTCTTTGTTCAGCTCTGAGCCCCATTTTTTTAATGGGGTTATTTGATTTTCTGGAGTCTACCTTCCTGAGTTCATATATATATTGGATATTAGTCCCGTATCTGATTTAGGATAGGTGAAGATCCTTTCCGAATCTGTTGGTGGTCTTTTTTTCTTATTGAAGGTGTCTTTTGCCTTGCAGAAGCTTTGCAACTTTATGTGGTCCCATTTATCGATTCTCGATCTTACAGCACAAGCCATTGCTCTTTTGTTCAGGAAATTTTCCCCTGTACCCATATCTTCAAGGCTTTTCCCTACTTTCTCCTCTGTAAGTTTCAGTGTCTCTGGTTTTATGTGGAGTTCCTTAATCCACTTAGATTTGACCTAAGTAAAAGGAGATAGGAATGGATCAATTCGCATTCTTCTACATGATAACCGCCATTTGTGCCAGCACCATTTGTTGAAAATGCTGTCTTGTTTCCACTGGATGGTTTTAGGTCCCTTGTCAAAGATCAAGTGACCATAGGTGTTGGGTTCATCTCTGGGTCTTCAATTCTGTTCCATTGGTCTACTTGTCTGTCACTATACCAATACCATGCAGTTTTTATCACAATTGCTCTGTAGTACAGCTTTAGGTCAGGCATGGTGATTCCACCAGAGGTTCTTTTATCCTTGAGAAGGGTTTTTGCTATCCTAGGTTTTTTGTTATAACAGATGAATCTGCCAATTGTCCTTTCAAATTCGTTGAAGAACTGAGTTGGATTTTTGATGGGGATTGCATTGAATCTGTAGATTGCTTTTGGCAAGATAGCCATTTTTACAATGTTGATCCTGCCAATCCATGAGCATGGGAGATCTTTCCATCTTCTGAGATCTTCTTTAATTTCTTTCTTCAGAGACTTGAAGTTCTTGTCATACAGATCTTTCACTTCCTTAGTTAGAGTCATGCCAAGGTATTTTATATTGTTTGTGACTATTGAGAAGGGTGTTGTTTCCCTAATTTCTTTCTCAGTCTGTTTATCCTTTGTTTACAGAAAGGCCATTGACTTGCTTGAGTCAAGTTTATATCTATCTACTTCATTGAAGCTGTTTATCAGGCTTAGGAGTTCTCTGGTGGAATTTTTAGGGTCACTTATATATACTATCATATCATCTGCAAAAAGTGATATTTTGACTTCTTCCTTTCCAATTTGTATCCCCTTGATCTCCTTTTGTTTTTGAATTGCTCAGGCTAGGACTTCAAGTGCAATGTTGAATAGGTAAGGAGAGAGTAGACAGCCTTGTCTAGTCCCTGATTTTAGTGGGATTGCTTCCAGCTTCTCACCGTTTACTTTGATGTTGGCTACTGGTTTGCTGTAGATTTCTTTCATCATGGTTAGGCATGGGCCTTGAATTCCTGATCTTTCCAAGATTTTTATCATGAATGGGTGTTGGAATTTGTCAAATGCTTTCTCAGCATCTATCGAGATGATCATGTGGTTTTTGTCTTTGAGTTTGTTTATATAGTGGATTACGTTGATGGATTTCCATATATTGAACCATCCCTGCATCCCTGGGATGAAACCTACTTGGTCAGGATGGATGATTGTTTTGATGTGTTCTTGGATTTGGTTAGAGAAAACTTTATTGAGGATTTTTGCATCAATATTTATAAGGGAAATTGGTCTGAAATTCTCTATCTTTGTTGGGTCTTTTTGTGGTTTAGGTATCAGAATAATTGTGGCTTCATAGAATGAGTTGCTTAGAGTACCTTCTGTTTCTATTTTGTGGAATAGTTTTGGAAGAACTGGGATTAGATCTTCTTTGAAGGTCTGATAGAACTCTGCACTAAACCCATCTGATCATGGGCTTTTTTTCTGGTTGGGAGACTATTAATGACTGCTTCTATTTCTTTCGGGGATATAGGACTGTTTAGATCATGAACATGATCTTGATTTAACTTTGGTACCTGGTATCTGTCTAGAAACTTGTTCTTTTCATCCAGGTTCTCTAGTTTTGTTCAGTATAGCCTTTTGTAGAATGATCTGATGGTGTTTTGGATTTCTTCAGGATCTGTTGTTATGTCTCCCTTTTCATTTCTGATTTTGTTAATTAGGATGCTTTCCCTGAGCCCTCTAGTGAGTTTGGCTAAGGGTTTATCTATCTTGTTGATTTTCTTAAAGAACCAGCTCCTCGATTGGTTGATTCTTTGAATAGTTCTTCTTGTTTCCACTTGGTTGATTATCCCCTGAGTTTGATTATTTCCTGCTGTCTACTCCTCTTGGAAATGTAAATGAGGAAAATACCTAATAAAAATATTTTTAAAAAGAAGTCTCCAATAAACAGCATGCAGTGTGGCATGTCACCATGTGAGGGTAGAGAGAGGCCACCACCACTTCAGGGAGGTCCTCGTGGTACAGGAGGTCCTCAAGGAACCATGGTTTGCATGGGAGGCCATGGAGGAGACAGGAGGCTTTCACCCAAGTGGGCACCAAGGCTCCAGAGAAAACCCCTTTGGAGGATGACATGTCCAGCACCAAGCTGGAGTCTGGCAGTGTCCCAGTCCAGACTGTTAAAATGGGAACTTTGCCTGGAGAAGAGAAGTCAAACAATGTAAAACCTCTAGTTCTAAGCTCTTCCTCCTTCCTCCACTTCCACCTTGAGGTGCTGATTGTATCAGAGGCAGCCCTGATGGCATGCAAGGAGAGAGAGGTAGACTCATGGATCTTGTTTGTTCTGAAGAAATATTCAGAGCTAGCAGAAATGGAGTTAGAGTAGGCTTCCAATGTGGCCTCAGCATGGACCAAGTTGGCTTTGTTTGAGGAAGACAAGGGAGTCCTTCGGATCTTCATGGACCTAGAATGGAACAGATGGGAGGAAGAAGAGGCATACTAGGCAGTCCTGGGAAAATATATAAAGGCTAGCACCTTCAGTTATGCAGAGACCAGCCCTTCTAGAGACCTGCAGAGCTTCATTGGTGACAAGCTTTATTTTTTAAATCGGAATATATTTAAAATTTTTAATTCAATATTTATAATGCTGGGGACAATATTATGATTATTCTTTGTCCATACCTTAGTGTTCTCACTACTTTTAAAACAATATTAAAATAATTTGAATAGTTACGAAAAGAAAAATATCTACAACCATAAACATTTTTACTGTTACAATGGTAGTTTTCCTAATGAATAGTGCCTTTGTTCATAAGACTATCAGAAACCTATGCATTCCATTACTCATGAACCATGGATTGAGAATCATCACTATAGAGCAATCCACGAATCCACCCAGACAAATGCTTTGTACCACAACATTATATATGCTACCAATGTGGCAATAATGGTAGTATGTTACAAAAATGGATATTGGTGAAGTTCACAGTGTAAAAAGCTGGGTAAATTTATTCTTTGAATAACTTGAATGCACTCAGGTGCTATAAAAGGTACCCAACTGTGCTGAATTGTCTTGGCCAATACTAACTTGATTTCTCATGTCCAATCTCCAAAGTTTGTGGTATCTTCAGCAAGAAGGACTTGCTATAACATTCAGGTTGATAATCAGGACTAATGACAGAAGTTTGTATTATTTTGGGTGTCTCTAGAAACTCAGAACAAATATTCAAGGGGAGCCATCCCACATAAGACTTTTAAGTCAGCAACCTATGTTTTCTGAGATAAAGGTAATGCTCTGTTAAGAATAAGCCCAAAGAAGCAGACAAGCATACAGAAAAACTCCATTTGGACTCTCAGTCATCCATAGTGTTATTACCTCCTGTACACCCTCATCTATTTCCCTCATTTATATAATGTCAAATAGTTTCCTGAAATGATTGAGCACCCTCAATGATAGAGGCAGATGAGAGGGAAGAGGAGATGGGGTCTTGAGGCGGGGAAACTTGGAAGGGGAATAGCATTTGAAATGTAAATAAATAAAATAACCAATAAAAAGAAAATAATTATCATATTTTATAATAAATATATATGTGCTTAAATGTTTGAGAGTTTGCATATACATACATGTATATATCCATATATGTATGTATGCACCTATATATGTATGAATGTATTTATGTGTATTTGTATACTCATGTCTCATAGTTGATTATGTGTTGGGAATTTTACATTAATGTTGGTATATATGAATTTTTCTCCTCATAATAACTTATTTATTTAATATAATAAACCTGAATTATTTTATCCTTAAAATACAGACTTTCATTTAAAAGTTGATTTTTAAATTTTTTATTACTTTTAACTTTTTCAGTCCAGCCACTTCCTTTCTCATGATTTGCCCTCTCACAGTTCCTCTTCCCATTCCTCTTCAGCCCTCTCTCTTGGAGGATTTCTTCCCCAACCCCTACCAGGCCTCTCCACTACCTCTCTCATGGGTTAGATTCCTTTTCTCCTACTAAGGTCAGACCAGGCAGTCCACTGCTGCATATGTGTCCAGCACTTCAGATCAGCTAGTGTATGCTGTCTGGTTCTTGGCTCAGTGGCTGAGATATCTGAGGAGTCCAGGTTAGTTGAGACCATAGGTCTTCCTATGGGGTATCTCTCCTTCTCAGCCCTCTTCTAGCCTTTCCCTAATTCAACCACAGTGGTACTCAACTATAGTTGAATGATTGAGTTTAAGTATCTGCATCTGTTTCAGTCAGCTGTTTGTTTTGTTTTGTTTTGTTTTGTTTTGTTTTGTTTTGTTTTTGGGGTCTCTCAGAGGAATACCATACTTGGCTGTTGTGTGTGAGTACATCATAGCAGCAGTAATAATGTCATGCCTTGTAGCCTCCCTTGAAATAGAACCCAAGTTGGGCAGGTTACTGGACTGCCTTCAACCAGTCTCTTCTCCATTTTGTCCCTGTAGTTCTTTTAGACAGGTATAATTCTGGATCATAGTTTTTGACTAAGGGATAGCAACCAAAACTTTCCACTTATTACCCTGTCTTTCCACTGGAAGTGGAATCTACAGAGTTCCCTCTTCCCACTGTTGGGCATTTCATCTAACTTCTTTCCCTTTGAGTCTTGAATGTCTGTCTTTCACCTCCCAGGGCTCTGGTACTAGAGGGTTCCCCCAAATTCCACCTTCCGAGGTTGCATATTTCCATTCATTCTGCTGGCTATCAGGACTTCTTGTCAACCCTCCCACCACCCTATAGCTGATCATGTTCCTCCTTTTTCCTCTTCCTCCTCCTTTCTCCCAATCAATTCCCTCCTTCACCCTGCCTCCTATGATAGTGTTCTTCTCCCTCCCAAGTGGGATTGAAACATCCTCACTTGGACTGTTCTACTTGCTAACGTTATTCAGTTCTGTGGTTTACATCCTAGATATTCTCTATTTCTTTAGCTAATATTCACTTATTTGTGAGTACACATCATGCACGTCTTTTTGGGTCTCAGTTACCTCACTTAGGATGATACTTTCTAGTTCCATTCATTTGCCTACAAAAATCATGATGTTCTAGTTCTTAATAGCTCAATTGTATTCCATTGTGGAAATGAACCATATTCTGTATACATTCTTTGGTTGAGGGACATCTGGGTGTTTTCCAGATGCTGGCTATTATGAATACAGTTTTTATGAACACATTTAAGCAAGTATCTTTGTTGTATGATGGGAAATTTTGAGTAAATATCCAGGGAATGTATAACTGAGTCTTGCAGTAGAACTCTTTCCAATTTTCTGCATTATTTCATTAATTTAGCATAAATAATGCATTCATCACTATAATTGTATTTAAATGAGTTTTTTATAAATAAATTTGGTGTCTACTATTTGAATGAAATTGGAAAAATTAGATATGTTTACTCCAGTTTAATATTTTATTAAGACATAGTAGTAGGGATTTTCAATTAAGGAGTCAAAAGACAAAGATACATATATCTATGAATTTGTTATTAGTGTGGTCCAGTACTGAGACAGTTCCAAGAATGTTAGGCCTATACAAAGACAAACCCACTATAAAAATTCAAAAGCAAAATTTTAGATTAACGTGTATTTTTTATTTTGAATAAATGTAATGAATTTCATTTTATTTACAAAGACAAAATGACTAATACATGTCATTACCTGTAAAATACCATGAAATATTACAAACTAAATTAAGAAAAATGGTAGAAGTATTTGAAAGGCATAGTTCTGATGATTAAAGACGAAAAGAAAACACTGTTTTAGTAATGATCCTGTGTTTTAATTAAGGCTATGTTTGGGAGGTTACATTTCAGTGTGATTGCCAGTGGCCAGAGGCTTGTCATCTCCTATTGTTTAATTTTAGACACTTGTAAACCACCAGTAGGACCTCAGAAGTAACACTGATACAAAGTAACAGGAGAATGGACTCCTAATCATTCACTCATCTCTTTACATTAAAGATATTTACAACTAAATTTAGAAAAATCTAAAATATAGATTAAGTTGAAATGTGTCCTGAATGTGGAAAAGCTTCCTATGAACTGTCATAAATGTCCAGTAGGAGGGCAGAGAAGGGTTCAAAATCACCAACAATTAACATACAAAAATGAGGGGATAGAAATGAAGTTGATCTTCGTTCTTCTTGAGTTTCACTTTGCCTCTTCTTAGAATTGGGAACAAAACACACATGGAAGGAGTTACAGAGACAAAGTTTGGAGCTGAGACAAAAGGATGGACCATCTAGAGACTGCCATACCCGGGGATCTATCCCATAATCAGCCTCCAAATGCTGACACCATTGCATACACTAGCAAGATTTTGCTGAAGGGACCCTGATATAGCTGTCTCTTGTGAGACTATACCAAGACCTGGCAAACATCCTGACCATCATGACCAAGTAGGTTTCATCCCAGGGATGCAGGATGGTTCAATATATGGAAATCCATCAACGTAATCCACTATATAAACAAACTCAAAGACAAAAACCACATGATAATCTCATTAGATGCGGAGAAAGCATTTGACAAAATCCAACACCCATTCATGATAGAAGTCTTGGAAAGATTAGGAATTCAAGGCCCATACCTAAACATGATAAAAGTAATCTACAGCAAACCAGTAGCCAACATCAAAGTAAATGGTGAGAAGCTGGAAGCAATCCCACTAAAATCAGGGACTAGACAAGGCTGCCCACTTTTTCCCTATCTATTCAACATTGTACTTGAAGCCCTACCCAGAGCAATTCGACAACAAAAGGAGATCAAGGGGATACAAATTGGAAAGGAAGAAGTCATAATATCACTTTTTGCAGATGATATGATATTATATATAAGTGACCCTAAAAATTCCACCAGAGAACCCCTATCCCTGATAAACAGCTTCAAAGAAGTAGCTGGATATAAAATTAACTCAAACAAGTCAATGGCCTTTCTCTACACAAAGAATAAACAGGCTAAGAAAGAAATTAGTGAAAAAACACCCTTCAAAATAGTCATAAATAATATAAAATACCTTGGTGTGACTCTAACTAAGGAATTGAAAGATATGTATGATAAGAACTTCAAGTCTCTGAAGAAAGAAATTAAAGAAGATCGTAGAAGATGGAAAGATCTCCCATGCTCATGGATTGGCAGGACCAATATAGTGAAAATGGCTATCTTGCAGAAAGCAATCTACAGATTCAATGTAATCCCCATAAAAATTCCAACTCAATTCTTCAATGAATAGAAATGGCAGTTTTCAAATTCATCCGGAATAACAAAAAACTTAGGATAGCAAAAACTCTTCTCAAGGATAAAAGAACCTCTGGTGGAATCACCACACCTGACCTAAAGCTGTACTACACAGCAATTGTGATAAATAACGGCATGGTACTTGTATAGTGACAGACAAGTAGACCAATGGAATAGAATTGAAGATCCAGAAATGAACCCAAACACCTATGGTCAATTGATCTTTGAAAAGGGAGCTAAAAACATCCAGTGGAAAAAAGACAGTATTTTCAACAAATGGTGCTGGCATAACTGGTAGTTATCATGGAAAAGTATGCGAATTGATCTATTCCTATCTCCTTTTACTTAGGTCAAATCTAAGTGGATCAAGGAACTCCACATAAAACCAGAGACAGAGAATCTTACAGAGGAGAAAGTGGGGAAAAGCCTCGAAGATATGGGCACAGGGGAAAAATTCCTGAATAGAACAGCAATGGCTTGTGCTATAAGAATCGACAAATGGGACCTCATAAAATTGCAAAGCTTCTGTAAGGCAAAAAACACTGTCAATAACACAAAAAGGCCACCAACAGATTCGGAAAGGATCTTTACCAATCCTAAATCAGATAGGGGACTAATATCCAATATATATAAAGAACTCCAGAAGATGGACTCCAGAAAATCAAATCACCCCATTAAAAATGGGGAACAGAGCTAAACAAAGAATTCTCATCTGTGGCATACTGAATAGCTAAGAAGCAACTTAAACAATGTTAAAAAATATATAAATAACTTAAGAAGGTAGACTCCAGAAAATCAAATAACCCCATTAAATAATGGGACTCAGAGCTAAACAAAGAATTCTCATCTGAGGAATACCAAATGACTGAGAAGCACCTGAAAAAATGTTCAGCATCCTTAATCATCAGGGAAATGTAAATCAACGCAAACCTGAGATTGAACCTCACACCAGTCAGAATGGCTAAGATCAAAAACTCAGGTGAAAGCAGATGCTGGTGAGGATGTGGAGAAAGAGGAACACTTCTCCATTTTTGGTGGGATTGCAAGCTTGTACAACCACTCTGGAAATCAGTCTGGCGGTTCCTCAGAAAATTGGACATAGTACTACTGGAGGACCCAGCAATACCACTCTTTGGCATATATCCAGAAGTTGTTCCAACTGGTAAGAAGGACACATGCTCCACCATGTTCGTAGCAGCCTTATTTATAATAGCCAGAAGCTGGAAAGAACCCAGATGTTCCTCAACAGAGGAATTTATACAGAAAAGGTGGTACATTTCACAATGGAGTACTACTCAGCTATTAAAAAGAATGAATTTATGAAATTCCTAGGCAAATGGATGGACTTCGAGGGCATCATCCTGAGTGAGGCAACCCAATCACAAAAGAACTCACATGATATGTACTCACTAATAAGTAGATATTAGACCAGAAACTTAGAATACCCAAGATACAAGATACAATCGGCAAAACACATGAAACTCAAGAAGAATGAAGTCCAAAATGTTGACACTTTGCCCCTTCTAAGAATTGGGAACAAAACACCCATGGAAGGAGTTACAGAGACAAAGTTTGGAACTGAGACGAAAGGATGGACCATCTAGTGACTGTCATACCCGGGGATCCATTCTTTCAACCTCCAAACACTGACACCATTGCATACACCAGCAAGATTTTTCTGAAAGATCCCTGATATAGTCTCTTTGAGGCTATGCCGGGTCCTAGCAAACACAGAAGTCGAGGCTCACAGTCAGCTATTGGATGGAACACAGGTCCCCCAATGGAGGAGCTAGAGAAAGTACCCAAGGAGCTAAAGGGGTCTGCAACCCTATAGGTGGAACAACAATATGAACTACCCAGTACCCCTGGAGCTCATATCTCTAGCTGCATATATAGCAGAAGATGGCCTAGTTGGCCATCATTGGGAAGAGAGCCTCCTTGGTCCTGCAAACTTTATATGCCTCAGGAAGGGGGAAAGCCAGGGCCAAGAATTGGGAGTGGGAGTGGGAGGGTAGAGGAATGGAGGGAGGTTTGGGGGACTTTTGGGATAGCATGTGAAATGTAAATGAAGAAAATACCTAATAAAAAAATCTAAAAAAAAAAAAAAGAAAAGAAAAAAAATGCACCTTGCAGGGATAAATCATCATGGTCAATATGAACTTAATATGCCATGTCCTATGTCTAAATCAGGTAGTCATTTCAGCAAGAGGGTCTTGCTTTAAATTTATGGTTGGAAAATAAGATGACATTATCTCTATTGTGTGTGAGAATTATAATCACTCAGACCTGAAAAACGGGGAAGCATGTCACACTGAGCTTTTAAGATACCAACTTATGGCTTCTGAGATGAGCATAATACTCTGTATAGGATAACCCCAGTAAACACTCAAACATACAGCCATATACAGATCTATCATACTGCTTTTTCAACATGCTTGCTTCTTGTACTTCTGCCAACACCATCCCTGGTCAAGCTTGTTCACCTCCCCATATACTACAAAGACATGTAGTTTTCTGAAATGAATAAAATATATTATGAGCATAAATATTTGGTGATTTACATGCACATATATGTATCTGAGCATGTATCCATATATATATATATACATATATATATACATATATATATTTGTGTATTTATGTATGAATGTACGTCTGTATTCATATGTGTGTATACAAATGTATACTTATTAAGTCGGAGTTCAGACTTTTACAGCAATTGTGGTATATATTAACTTATCTGCTCATGATTAATTATGTAGCTTAAAGTTGGGAATCATGTGCCATTTTGTCCTTAAAAGTATAACTTTAATTTAAAGATCAATTTTTATAGTTTTTAAATCATGTTTATGGGTGTCATGTTGACAGTATGTTCTAGTGATGGCTATTCTTCAATGTCAATATTACTGTGTATGTGTCTCAGAGAAATTCAACTGATTGCAGAAGACCCACTTTGAATCTACATGATATCAAAGTGTAGACTGACACTGGTGTAGAGTCTTAATGATTATTACCCCATCTTAAAAAATGGAAAACAATAAACAACAGATGAGAATTCTAGTTCCAGTGGATCCAACATACTTGCCTTGTGTCTGTGGGCAGCAAACATGCATTTTGTTTCCCTATATGCATCTAGGTACACATACACACAAAAAATTAAAATATACTCAAAATATTCAGGCTTGGTGCTTGAAGGGCCTGATTGCTCTTCCACACGTCCCAGGATTTATTTTTATCATGCAGGAGTGGCTCAAAGCTAACAGTAACTCCAGCCATAAGGAGTACAATGCCCTCTTAAAGACTGACCAGATATTGTGCATATGTTGTACACAGACATAACACAGAAAACAGAAAAATGAAGATACATACAGAAATACACATAGATGCAGCACACACACATCTGCTCTGTGTGTATGTGTTTATGTTTCATTGAGATCTCATGACAAACTTGGAGGAAGCTATCTCTTAACAAAGTAGGGTAAAAACAGGCTGGAAATGGGCTTCATATTGCTGAGAAGAACAAAGGGACAAAATATGGGAAAACATATTTCCACGAATGTAAATACACTTACTCCCCATAGCATTGGATATTTGGAGTAGGTTGTAAAGATGACCACAATAGAAGAGAATGAGTAAGAGATGATAAATGTGAACACCAGGATGAGGATTGTTTGGGTAGCTCTGTTTTCTGGTGATTGTTTTAGAAAGTACTGAGCCTTATAAATATGTCTCACTTGTCTCTTGTGTCTGTAGAGGATAATGATCATGGACACACTTGAGCAGGCCATGAGACCCAAGCACAGTCCATCAGAGAAGCATAGTAAGAACATATAGAGTGCAGTTGCAAAATTGCCTGATGAAAACCATGAGCAGTAGGCATAGCTCATCATGTTAGTCATATTTTTCTTGTAACTGGGGCCTAACACTCTTGCTGGAGTCAAGATGTTTAGAAAAATATGCACAAGCCAACTGACTGAACAGGAAGGACCAATGTACTTGATGACTCTTTGTTTAAGCATCAGCCCTTTGGAGTTATTAGGGCTGATTGTGATTGCTTGAAAGCAACTCAGTAGGCACATTGCATAAAGGGACACCCCTCTTGTTATTCTGTAAATATACATTATCAATTTACATCCAGTGACATCCAGGAAATCTTTAAATCCATAATCTGCCAGTGTCTGCGGAATACCTCTTGAGATGATAGACAAGCAGTTGGCAAAGGTCAAGTGCTCTATAATCAGGTCTTTGGGCATTAAATTCTTTCCGGTGGACATCAAAATCACATAATAAAATAGTATTGAAGAATTGCCAAGCATTCCCACTGTCATCTGGGAGAATAGAAAAATTCCCATTGCAACATTTTCAGAAGCCATTTTCATCCCTATGAAAAAAGTTAATACTTTTGTTATGGCCACAAGACCCTAGAAATACATTGTCATGGTGCATTTCTAGTGATGTTAGCTAAAATAATATAAACATCACATTATTGCATTTATCTAGATCTTCTTTTAAAGAACATCCAAAGCTTTGCTATTTACTAAAGTTAAAAAATCATTCATATGATTTATCATTTAAATGGAAGGTATTGGATATGTTCACTGAAGGATAGTGTTTTACTGGACAACGTGTTGCATGACCTTCAAGATAGCAATCAGGAGATAGAGGCAGATAGACATATGAACTTATGGCTAACCTGGTCTACTGAGTCATTTTCAGAGCTACAAAAAGTTAACACTGTATCTTCAAAACCCAAATAAATGATTAGTGCTCTCACTGCTTTTGACTAAACAGAATGATTTGAGTTCAGTTTTCTTTTTTTTTTTAATTAAGATCTGCCATTATTTCTGAAATTTCTTAATGTGTGCTTAGTTTCTATGTATTGCAATGGTAAATACTGACCCCCAAGGTCTGGTTGTCCTCAGGGACAAGGGAATCCTCATGTACACCAAAAAATTCTATATGACCTTGCTTCTTAATTTAAAACTGTTGGTTGATTCAAGATGCTGACAACCTCCACACATTGCGGTGACTTCTTGAGCTTCATGAGATCTGTGAATTATATCTTTGGTATTTCAAACTTTTAAGCTAATACCCACTTATCACTGAGTGCATACCATGTATGTTCTTTTGTGATTGGGTCACATCACTCAGGATGATATTTTCTAGTTCCACCATTTGTATAAAAATTTCATGAAGTTATTGTTTTTAATAGCAGAGTACTACTCTATTGTGTAAATGTATCACATTTTCTATATCCATTCCTCTGTTGAAGGACATCTGGGTTCTTTCCAGCTTCTGGCTATTATAAATAAGGCTGCTATGAACATAGAGGAGCATGTGTCCTTGTTATATGTTAGAGAATCTTTTGGGTATATGCCCAGGAGAGGTATAGCTGGGTCCTCAGGTAGTACTATGTCCAATTTTCTGAGGAATCCTGAGACTTATTTCCAGAGTGGCTGTACCAGGTTGCAATCGCCCTAAAAATGGAGGAATGTTCCTCTATCTCTACATCCTTGCCAATATCTACTGTCATTTGAATTTTTTATCTTAGCCATTCTGACTGGTGTGAGGTGGAATCTCAGTGTTGTTTTGATTTCCATTTCCTTGATGCCTAAGGATGTTGAACATTTATTTAGGTGCTTCTTGGGCATTTGATAATCTTTAGTTGAGAATTCTTTGTTTAGTTCTGTACCCCATTTTTTAATTGGGTTATTTGATTCTCTGGAGTCTAATGTCTTGAGTTCTTTGTATATATTAGATCCTCTGTGGGATGTATGATTGATAAAGATCTTTTCCCAATCTGTTGGTGGCCATTTTGTCCTATTAACAGTGTCCTTTGCCTTACAGAAGCTTTGCAATTTTATGAGGTCCGGTTTGTCTATTTTTGACCTTAGAGCATTAGCCATTGGTGTTCTGTTTGGGAATTTTTTCCTGTGCCCAAGTGTTCGAGGTTCTTTCCCATGGGAGGAAATACATAGAGAAAGTGTGGAGGAAAGACTGAAGGAAAGGGCATCCAAAGACTGTCCCACCTGGGCATCCATCCCATATACAGTCACCAAACCTAGCCACTATTGAGGATACAAACAAGTGCTTGCTGAAAGGAGCCTGATATAGCTAACTTCTGAGAGGCTTTGTCGGAGCCCACCACTGGACGGAGCACAGGGTCCCCAACGGAGGAGTTAGAGCAAAGCCTGAAGGAGGTTTGTAAGCCCATAAGAAGAACCATAATATCAACCAACCAGACACCCCAGAGCTCTCAGGGACTAAACTACCAACCAAAGAGTACACATGGAGTGACCCATGGCTCCAGCCACATATATAGCAAAGGATGGCCTAATAGGAAGAGGAGAGGCCATTGGTCCTGGGAAGGCTGGATACCCCATGTAAGGGAATGCCAGGGCAGGGAGGTGGGCATGGGTGGGTGTGTAGTGGAGAACCCTCTTAGAAGTTGGGGGAGTGGCGTTGGGATAGGGGATTTTTAGAGGGGAAACTGGGAAAGGAAATAACATTTGAAATGTAAATAAAGAAAATATCCAATAAAAGAAAATAAAAATATATAAAAATGAAAGCTTTAATAAAGACTGCAATTCACCAGGAAAAAAAAAGGATGCTTACAGCCAACAGCTGGGCAAAATACAGGTAGGTGAGGTTTGAGTTTCAATGCCTAGGGTCTGAGTAGGCCCATGTGGAAAGAGAAAGAAGATGGACAGAAGAGAAGATGCCATGGGGGTAAAAACTGTGCAAATTGTCTATGCATGTTAGTCAGAATGAATAAAAATTGCTCAGATGAAATATGGCAACTCATATCTCAGGGTTGTTGGCAGCTAAGTAGACATATTAGCATAGAAAGTAGATATCTGCCCAGCTCTAGTGTTCATTAAGGCATATTATAATTATAAAAGTTTTGTGTCTTTTATCTGAGAACTGAATGGTCAAAGGTTTGGTAGAAACTCCCAACTGAGATTAATTATTTTATTGAACAGAAGTTCACAAAAAGCAGAAATCAAAATTCATCAATAAAAACAACAGACACTACTTGAAAATCTAATTTAAAGTGGCTAAATATTCAGACTATATAAAGTATATTTTGTTTTAATATTTATTTGGTTTTTAATTATGTATGTGCTAGAGTTAGTTGCACGTGTGTGGTGTGTGTGAGTGCCAATAGGGGCCAGATTGTTGGGATTTGCTACATGAGCCACAGACAGGACCAAGGAACTGAACTCACATCCAATGTAGTAGCAGCACAAACTCTGAAAAACTGGCTTCTCTGTCAATTATAAATTCATTGAAAAAACTGAAAGGAAAAAATAGAAGAGCTGCTAAACTTTCATATTCTAGTGAGTTTGTATCTTGTTAAAAACGTTTATGAGTTTATTGATGCAGTCCTCAGGATCTTTAGAATATAAGATCATATCAGTTACAAACCTGTATAGTGTGACTTCTTTATTATTTGTATGTCTTTTGTTGCTTTCTCTTATTTTATGACTCTAGCTTATACTCTAAGTATTTTATTGAATATCAATGGTGAGGAGAGACACTCTGCTGCTATTTCTATTTTTAGAAGAAATGTTCATTTTTAAAATGAAGTATAATGTATGTTAAGTTCTATCCTATACACAGCTTTGATCATATTGAGATAAGACCATTGTACCTAATATATTTGTCTTATTTTATTTTATTTTATTTTATTTTATTTTATTTTATGGGTATGGATGTTCTACCTGCATGTATGTCTGTGCACTGCATGTGTGTGTAGGGCCTGTAGAGGACAGAAGAAGGGATTAGATCCCTTGGTACTGGAGTTACAGATGGTTGTGAGCCACCCTGTAGGTTCTGGGTCTTGAAGCTAGGTCCTCTGGAAGAACAGCAGAACTCTTATACACTAAGCTACCTTTTCAGGCTCCCCATATGTATTTATTAATTTATCCTATTAATGGCAGAAATAGAGGAAACTTCTCCCCAGTGGGAAAGAACATTCCCTAGTTTTTATCCTGAGGTGATATACATTTGTGAATTTTTGTGTTGTTTTAATTTTGATTGAGAATTTATTACAGAATACTGTAAGGGAAGGAACTTATGTGTTAGACTGGATAATCTATACTTTAGCAAATTTTCAGTGATATAATAAAATAGCATGACAAATGAAACTCTTAAAAGAAAAAATACTGGCTTATCTGTCTATTCTAGTATTTGAAATTACAGTGAAAAAACTAAGTTAAGAGATTTCCCATGAATAATTCAGGTATCCAAAATGTGTGCAAAATAATAGCAATATCACAAATAATTAAGGGAATACAATGAGGATATGCAAACCAAAGCTGCAAAGAGAAATCATCACATACTGTATAAACAGGTAATATTAAAAAAATTGGCATAAATAAGAGTAGGATTTAAAGCTGCTGAGCTTAGGGTGAAAAAAAGATCTCCTGTACAGACTCTATTGAAAAGTAAAATGTGGTAGTAACTATACAAACTAGTATTGTTTTTCTTCAATAAACTGATCAATCATTACCAAGTTCCAATTGTAGTGTTGCTAGGATCTGTAGACCTGAAGGTATCAAAAGCTACCCAGGGAATGGCTAATTTTGAGTAAAAATGATAAAGGAGGGTTCTGAGTTTCCTTGTGACTGCCCTACTGAGTCTCAGAAGTTTTTGGGAAGAACATAAAAAGACAGGATAATTTCTGTTTTGAATGTTTGGTGGTCAGAACTTCTAACTTTAAAGACTTTGTGTAAAATGAATATTCACTTGCATAAAATATGGAATATGTTTCTATCCTCTCCAGTTGCATAAAATTAATGTTAATTTACTCAAAAGCTGAAATGCTAAATCTGTCAGAGGAAAATGCTAGTAGTACACGGTTTATGTAGAGGCAACAGGATTCAATAGCACAGACAATGAACCACAAATTAAGGAGTGAAACTGCATGAAACTAAAAGCCTTCTGTACATTAAAAGAAAGTAGTAACTGAGAGAGGATAAATGCTTCAAAATCAGAGAAAAATGTCTCTACTTCTAGCAGGAGCTGAATGCCTAGAATGCATAAAGGAAAAGAAAGAAAGAAAGAAAGAAAGAAAGAAAGAAAGAAAGAAAGAAAGAAAGAAAGAAAGAAAGAAAGAAAGAAAGAAAGGAAGGAAGGAAGGAAGGAAGGAAGGAAGGAAGGAAGGAAGGAAGAAAGAAAGAAAGAAACCAATAAACCGTATCCCCACAAACTTTCCAGTTAACAAACAGGTTAAGGAAATAGGCAGAGATTTTTTTAAAACAAGAAACATACATATGTAGTAAATGCCTTTTGAAAGTGTTCAACATATTTAGCTTTTCTGAAAATGAAAATTCAACTACTTTCAGACTCCATTACACACCTTAAAATAATTATCATTAAGAGACCATAACAAGCAGTGATGCTGGTGTGCCAAAATGTAATCATCATTTTTTGCTGGTGGGAGGACAAAGTTCTAGTTGTATTTTCGAAATAAATACAAAGATTTATCACGAAATTAAAAATAAAATTACCGTGTAACACAGCTATATGGGCTGTGTTCAATGGAATAAAGAGTGCATAGCTCCTATTTATTCTGGGCCTATATGAACAGGACTCTTATGTTCTACCACTGTGATGCTAACACATCCACGTAAGCTGCTGCTTCATTCACAACAGCAAAGAGATGATGCCCATTCTAGCTGTTCATAGTCAGATAATGGATGTATGGTAACTTTCCACAGTGGAGCTATGTTCTACTGTAAAAAACTAAAACCAGGAATATTCAGGAACTAGATGGGATTGCAATCAATTCAGCCAGGTGGCAGACTTAGTAAAGAAAGTATCACCTGATGTTTGTCAAAGAGGGACATGTCCATATGAACAAAAGTGGAGAGAAAATGTTTATGGGCTATAAAAACTGGAAGGAGATCAAAAATCACAGACAAAAGACATGTTAAGGAATCAAGAGGAGGTAATAAATAAAGCATATGTGGCAAAAAAGTGAATAAGATTTAGAAGTGCAAGCAGTTATTGGGGTGATTTGAGAGAAAATCTAGACGAAGAGAACCAAAAATAAAATGTTTAGAAACATCATAATGAAATACAAAATTGAAAGACCACTCCCCCCCCAAAAAAATATTATTGTACTGTGGTAATTATTTGACATGGAACATGATAAAGTGCTATGACCAGTTTTGTTGCTCTTTGATTCTGTCAAGCTGTTTTAACTAACGTGATCAACTACCAAAACCTGAAAACTGAAATAATGAGGACCAGCTGGCCTCTTCAGCAGGCGAAAGTACTCTCTGAAAAGCCCAATGGCCAGAGTTCAAAATGGGCACCACAAAGTAAAAGGAGAGGATCAGCTCTCAAGTTATATTTTCTAACCTCCACACATGTATGCTGTCTTAGGTGCATATGTCTTTCCTCAAAATAAATGAATCATGCAATGTAAATTTGAAGAGCATTAGAATAATGATTGACAGGAAGCAGGGAGAAGGTGTTGTATGTTTATTTCATAAGCAGAGTGTTGGGTTTATATTGAAATATTCTGTAGATAAGCTGCAGAACAATAGGATCCTGTTTCACATGAGTGAACTATGCACTAAAAATGGTTAAAAGGATAAATGTTTGTAGTTTGGCTTTGTTTTTAACTATGAATAAGGACTTTGTTGTTAATAGATAAGAAGTTCTTGCCCTGTTGTATGGTATGGGGCTAGAATGATGACAGTCAACTAAACAATGCACTGACTTAAACTCACAGGTTTGTGACATAAAATTAGGGTCACAGTGAGTTTTCATTTTTGTGTGTAAGTCAGATTTAGAAACATATCAAATAAAGGTATATACTATGGCAGAGTTTTGTGCTGTTGTTTTGGGTTCCACTTATTAAGAACAATCCCTGACAGCAGGCAGATATATATGATACCTTCTAAAATTCTCAATAGTGACATTGACATTGAAATAGAGAAAGCCAAAATACTTGTGTGTATTTTCAAGAGGGGGGCATGCCTAACTCTTTACACAATAAGAAGAGTGCATCTACATGTTCTTTCTAATAAGAAGTAAGATGGGATTCTATACCAACAAATCTAAGGCTTTCTTAAAGAAAACTTAGGAAGTGAATCAGAACTATTAAATCGGTCATATTTCAGAATAGGGTAAGTACCAAAAATTTAAACATACACCTAAGATTCATTCAATAATTTCTTGTAATTCACTGAACTTTTAATTTTTACTCTCAACCTTTCATAAAATTAATTTTTCCTCATAGAAAAATCACCCTATAATTTTATCATTGATAATACAATTTAAATTACTAGTGACAATATTCTGAGCAACCCATTCCTATATTCTAATACTTGAAATACAAAAAAATAGAATGTAGCATTTTCCAGAAGCATATAAATATGTAAATAGAAGGATCTGAAGAGTAAAACACTTCAAGTTATTTATCATAAGATGGGGATGTAGATCATGGCTTGTCTAGCATTCAAAGTCCCCTGAGTCTGAACGTCAAGACCATAATTAAACAAAAATGAAGAATCCAAAGAAACCTCTCTTTTAAAAACTAAAATGAGGGGGCCATGCCTAACCCCTGGATACGGTCACATGTTCTCTCTCCCCTCCATTGAGTATTTCAACTAACGCCATCCCAGTTGGATCCTGGGAGCCTGTTGTTTCACTACCATGTGGGACTTTCTAGTGACTACCCCCAGTTCCACAACCCCCACTGCTGTACAACTCCATTTAATTTCCTGACCCTCTGTTACCAGCGGTTAGGCATTGCCCCCAGGTGAGGGATGGGACCGCCCACCCATCTTAAAAATATTAACCCAGAATTGTTCCTTCTAAAGAAAGTGGAGGGACAAAGAGTGGAGCAGAGACTGAAGGAAAAGCCATCCAGAGATTGCCACACCTAGGGATCCATCCCATCTGCCAACACCAAACCCAGACACGATTACTGATGCCAAAAAGCACTTGCTAAATTGAGTCTGGTATAGCTGTCCTTTGAGAGGCTTTGCCAGAACCTGACCAATATAGATGTGGATGCTTGCGCAGCCAACCATCAGACTGAACATGGGGACCCCAATGGAGGAGTTAAGGGAAGGACTGAAGAAGCTGAAGGGCTTTAGAACCCCGTAGGAAGATCCACATAATCGAGGAACCAGACCTACTCCCACCCCAGAGCTCACAGGGACTAAACCACCAACAAAGAATGGAATGACCCATGGCTTCAGCTGCTTATGTAGCAGAGGATTGCCTTATTGTCTGGAATCAATGGAAGGGAAGACCCTTGGCCCTGTGGAGACTCAATACCCCAATGTAGTGGAATTCTAAGTCAGTGAGGTGGGAGTGGGTAGTTAGGTGGGTGAGTGCCCGCATAGAAGCAGAGGGGAGGGGGGAGGGATATGGGGTTTACAGAGAGGAAAACAGGAAGGGGGATAACATTTGAAATGTAAATAAAGAAAATAACCAATAAAAATAAAACACACAAAAAAACAAAAAAAAAGATACAGAGAGGATGTAAAAGATAATGAAAAGTACATAAACAGAGAAGAGAGACAGAGTCAGAGGATAAGTGAAGAATAGAAAGAAGAAAATGAGCTAATATCAGTGCTAAGAAAGATTTAGCAGCAGATTATGTGAAGAAGAAGGTCATAAAGCTTCGAGAAGTTTAGAGACAGACTACTCTGACCTGAGGTGGAAATAGAAGGAATTTTACCCAAAAGGGCATTTAAGTTCGCACTTCATAAACAATTCCTGAATGCCTTTTACTTAACCTACCTGTGTTGAGTTTTCCTTCTTTTCTTCCTTGTATGCTTCCTTCCTTCCTTCTTTCCTTCTTTCTGTGTTTCCTTCCTTCTTTTCTTTCTTCCATTCTTTCTCTATCTTCTTTCTTTGTCTTTCTTCCTTACTATGCTTTCCCCCTTTTATTCTTTCCTTCCTTCCTTCTTTCCTTTGCTCCATCATCCTTCTTTTCAGCAGCGATTTTAAAACAAATTTTTACTACGGATTTTAAACACAATTAAGATTAAGAGAAGCACTCAGGAAGAAAATATGAAGCACTTGACAACACACAAGTGGCTTCTCTGAACATAGCTTTTTAAAATCTTTAGTTTTTACTAGTCCTGTGCTCTGATCACTCACCTCAGTCCTTGAAGACACCATGGTTATACCTGTCACGATGAGAAGTGAGTCTCTGCTGAAAGTCTGATGAAACACTTGTGCTGACTTAAAGATTCCTGATCTCCTATTATTGTATCCCAGAAGATTGGTCATTTTCAACTCAACTCTGGAACCATGATGACAGCCTCTCAACAAGGATCTGCAGTAACTTTTAAATACCTTCCTGTCAGAAAACAATACAAAAGCAAACAAAACAAGATGTGCAAATTACACGCACTACTCCAAGGAAGCAATTAGGAATTTGGATTGGAACACTTTTGTCAGAATTTGGAGCACCAAGGGTATGTCAAAAAGGCAAGGAGAAGGACCTTCAATGATATTAAGTATAAGCAAGTTGCGTGGCCTTGTTCCTGGAGGGTCATTCCCTATCACCCAGCATCCTAGAGAATTTCAACATCTCAAAATTTTATCCTCCCAAAGACACTCAGGACAAATGGCTAATTTAGGTGCCTATTAATATATGAAAGCGATGCTAGCTGCCAGACTCTCAGAGCATTGCAAGTAGCTCCTACAGAGTCCTGGCTACTATCAGCATTCTCACCTCAGGCCCCTACCCTAAACCTCTATTGAGCCTGAAATTCATTTCCTTTTGCCCAGCTTCTCTTTTTTATAAACCTTGACATTTTCACCATGTGCTTCTGTGTCGGTGGATTATTTTTTTGTCGGTGGACCTTCTCTTGATTATTCTCTATTTTTTCCATTAATTAATTAATTTACATATTCATGTTAAATTCCAAGCAAAGCCAGCCCTTACATCCAATTCCTTCCCTACCCCTGTACATGGCCCCTACACCTATCCCCACTCTCATTTATGTATGAGAAGTGGGGTGTCCTCTATGGATATCAACCCACCCTGGCAACACATTTCACTGCAGAGCTAGGTCTATACTCTTCCACTGAGGTCAAACAACTTCTCTCCTAGCTCAGTTAGGAGAACAGGATCCACAGGAAGGTAGCAGAGTGAGAGTATGTCTCTGCTCAAGTTTTTGTGGAACCCACATGAAGAACAAACTACACCTTTGCTACATTTGTGCAGGGCATAAGTCCAGCCTTGTATGCTCTTTGGTTGGTGATTCAGTCTCTGAAAGCCTCCAAGGGCCCAATATAGTTGATTCTGTTGGTCTTCTTGGGGAGTTTGTATCATCTCTTCTGGTTCTTTAATCCCTCCCTCATCTCTTCCACAAGATTTACTGAGCTCCATCTGCTTTGCTGTGAGTTTCTACATTAGTTTTGGCCAGCTGCTGGGTGAAGGCTCTCAGGGGAAAGTAATTAACTGTGGCAGGGATTATTATTTACTCATGGGATATGTCTCAAGTTGGGCCAGTTATTGGTTGGCCAGCCTTTGCTCCATCTTTAACCCTGCAATTCTTATAGTCTGGACATATTTTGGGGTGAATGTTTTATGTGAGGGTTGGTGTCCTCATCCCTGGGAATCTTGTCTATCTACCAGAGGTGGCCACTTCAGGTTCCATATACCCCACTGCTTGGAATCACAGCTAGAGTCACCCTCATAGACTGCTGGAGCCTCCCCCATCCAATGTCTTTGACACATCCCAGAAATGCTCCCCTACCATATTACACATCACTTGTTACCTTCCCCAACCCCTGTCTCACCCAATTCCCCACATCCATTCACTTCTGGTATCTATTTTGTTTTCCTGACTTAGTGGGATTCAAGAGTACTCCCATGAGCCCATGGATTAAAGCATATGGATTGTTTACTTTATGGCTAATATCTACTTATAAATAGGTACATACAATGCATGTCTTTGGGTCTGGGTTAACCGACTAAAATGATATTTTCTAGTTTCATTCCTTGGCCTGCAAATTTCAAGGTTGCTTTATTTATAATAGCTGACTAGTATCCCGTTGTGTAAATGAACCACGTTTCTTTATCTATTCTTTGGTTTAGGGGATCTGAGTTGTTTCCAATTTCTGGCTATTACAAATAAAAATACTATAAATATACTCGAGCCAGTGTTACAGCACTTTTTGGGTATATGGCTAGGAGTGATATAGCCGCATCTTGAGATTTCCCCAGTTTTCTGAGAAACCACAAAATGGATTTCCAGAGTATTTGCATAAGATTGTACTCCTACCACCAATGGAGAGTGTTGACCTGGCTCAACATTCTTGCAACCTTATGCTGTCCTGAGTTTTCTGTGTTTGTTTTATTGTTGTTGTTGTTCTTATTCTTATTCTGTTGTTGTTGCTTTTTGTTTATTTTGGTAGACTAAAACTAGAGTAAGTTATTCTTATTTTTTAAATTTTTTTAATTGACTTTACATTTCATTCACAGCCCGACTTCCTCTTCTATTCCCAGTCTCAACCTTACAAATCCTTTTTCCATTACTACCCCCTCTTCTACTCAGAGAAGGGGATCCCCACTTGGGTACCATCCCACCCTGGGACATGTAGGTCTAGCAGTATGCTGAACAGCTGTGGCCAAATGGCAGGTAACAGAGATGGAGATAGACCCCAGGCCATTTTTTAGGGGCCTCACATAAAGTCCATGCTGCATATTTGCTACTAATGTATAGGGGGTCTAGGTCTAGCTCCTGCATGCTCCATGGTTGATGGCCCAATCTCTCTGACCCCCTATGTTTCCAGGTTAGTTGAGTTTGTGGGTCTTTTGATCTTAGCCATTGTGTTCGCTATACAATAGAATCTTAGATTCATTTTGATTTGCATCTCCCTGACGACTAAGGACTTTGAACCTTTCTTTGTTTATAGGTGATTAGAGATTCCTCCACCTAGAATGCCCTGTTTAGCTCTGTACCCCCTTTATATTTGTGTTATTTGGTTTATTGATGTCTAACTTCCTGAGTTCTTTATATGTTTTGTATGTGGTATAAATCTCTTGGATGTAGGGTTGGTAAACTCTTTTCTCCATCTGTAGGATGTTGTTTTGTTCTATTCATAGTGTGTTTACCTTACTGAAGACTCTCACTTTTATGAGGTACCATTTAGCAATTTTTCATCTTAGTGCCTGAGCCATTGGTATTAGGTTTAAGAAGTTGCAGCCAATGTGTTTGGTAAGATGGCTTTTTTATTGTATAAAATCTACCAATACGTGAGCAAGGGGCATCTTTGGATACCTTCTTCAATTTCTTTCTTCAGAGACTTGAAATTCTTTTTTTTTTATATTTTTATTACTTATTTTCCTCATTTACAATTCCAATGCTATCCCAAAAGTCCCCCATACCCTCCCCCCACTCCCCTACCCACCCACTCCCACTTTTTGGCCCTGGCATTCCCCTGTACTGGGGCATATAAAGTTTGCAAGTCCAATGGGCCTCTCTTTCCAGTGATGGCCGACTAGGCCATCTTTTGATACATATGCAGCTAGAGTCAAGAGCTCCGGGGTACTGGTTAGTTTATAATGTTGTTCCACCTATAGGGTTGCAGATCCCTTTAGCTCCTTGGGTACTTTCTCTAGATCCTCCATTGGGGGCCCTTTGATCCATCCAATAGCTGACTGTGAGCATCCACTTTTGTGTTTGCTAGGCCCTGGCATAGTCTCACAAGAGACAGCTCTATCTGGGTCCTTTCAGCAAAATCTTGCTAGTGTGTACAATGGTGACAGCGTTTGGAAGCTGATTATGGGATGGATCCCCGGATATGGCAGTCTCTAGATGGCCCATCCTTTCATCACAGCTCCAAACTTTGTCTCTGTAACTCCTTCCATGGGTGTTTTGTTCCCAATTCTAAGAAGGGGCAAAGTGTCCACACTTTGGTCTTCGTTCTTCTTGAGTTTCATTTTTGACCTACAAGTCTTTCACTTGCTTAGTTAGAGTACCATCAAGGTATTGTATATTACTTGTGGCTATTGTGAAGGCTGTTTTCTTGATTTCTTTCCAGGCTATTTATTATTTTTATAAAGGGAGTATACTCATTTTTGGTTTTAGTTATTATTATTTTTTTTATCCAGCAACATTAATGAAGGTATTTATCTGTGGTAGAAGTTCTCTAATAGAACTTTTAGGGTCACAAATGTACACTACCATATTATCTGCAAAGAGCTATATTTTGATTAGTTCTTTTCAAATGTGTATGCCCTTCATATGCTTTAGCTGTCTTATTGTTCTGACTAGAACTTAAAATTCTATCACTGCAAAGAGAGTCCCATTGGACTTGCAAACTTTATATGCCCCAGTACAGGGGAATGCCAGGGCCAAAACGGGGAGTGGATGGGTAGAGGATTGGGGGGGTGGGTATGGGGGACCTTTGGGATAGCATTGAAAATGTAAACGAGGAAAATCTTAATTAAAAAAAAAAAGAAAAGATATGAAGAGAGTGAACAGCCTTGTTTTGTCCTTTATTTTAATACAATTGGTTTACGTTTCTCTCCATTTAATTTGATATTGGCCATTGGCTTGCTGTATATTGCCTTTATTATGTGTAGCGATGAGCCTGTTATCCCGGTTCTTTCCGAGACTTTTAACATGAAGGGGTATTGGATTCTGTCAAAAGACTTTTCAACATCTAATGAGATGATCATTTGTTTCTTTTTTCTTCCAGTTTGCTTATCTTGTGGATTACTTTAATAGATTTTCATATCGTGAACCTCCCCTGCATACATGGGATAAGGCCTACTGATCGTGGCAGATCTTGTGGCCTTGAATTCAGTTTTCATGTATTTTTGCATGAAAATTAGTTCAAGGAATTGGCCAGAAATTCACTTTCTTTGCTGAGTCTTTGTTTGATTTGATTATCAGCCTAACTTTGGATTCATTACTCATCATAAGTAAATTTGGTAATTTTCCTTCTGTCTCTATTTTGTAGCATAGTTTGAAAAGTATTAGTATTAGCTCTTCTTTGAAAGACTGATAGATTCTTATACAAAATCCATGTGGCCCTGGGCTTTTATTGGTTGAGAGACTTTTTCTTACTGCTTGAATTTTCATGGGGTCTTTAGGAATGTTTACATTGTTTACCTTATCTTGATTTAAGTTTCTTAAGTGGTATCTATCTAGAAAATCATGTTTCATTTAGATTTTCCAAATTTGTGGAATACAGGCTGCTGAAATTAGACATAAAAATTCTTTGGATTTCCTTGGTCTGTTATTATATAACCCTGTTCATTTATTATTTTCTTAATTTTAATATTCTCTCTGTGTCTTTTAGTTAGTGTGCATAGGAAATTTCTCTCTTGTTGAATTTTTGAAAATATCATCTCGTGGTTTTGTTGAGTTCTTGAATTGTTCTCTTTGTCCCTAGTTTATTGATTTCAACCCAGAGTTGGATGATTTCCTATCTACTTCTCTTTTAGTGTTTGCTTTTTTTTGTTTTAAAGGCAGTCCTCTGCTACATATGTGCCAGGGGCCTTGAACCATCCAGGTATACTTTTTGCTTGGTGGCTTAGTCTCTTGGACCTGCCAGGGGTACAGGTTACTTGAGACTGTTGGTCTTCCTTATGGAGTTGCCATCAGTTTCAGTTTCTTCAATCCTTACTGTAACTTTTCAGAGGGTTCCCCGACCTCATTCCAATTCTTGGCTGTGAGTATTTCCATCTGTCTCAGTCAGCTGTTGGTTGAGCCTCTCAGAGGATAGCCATGTGAAGATCCTATCTTCAAGCACCACGTAGGATCAATAAATAGTGTCAGGGTATCTTGCTTACCAATGGGATGGATCCCAAGGAACACTGGTCACTGGTTGGCCATTTGTTCAGTCCTTGCTCTATTTTTGTCCCTGCATTTCTTTTTGGCAGGAACAATTTTGGGTAGAAAATTTTAAAGGTGAGTTGGTGTCCCTATCCCTCCACAGTGGACCCTGTCTAGGAAGTAGTCTCTTCATGTTCCATATCTTCACTGTTGGGCATTTTGTCTAAGGTCACCCACACTGAGTCCTGGAGCTTCCCCCATCCCAGGTCTCTGGGAATTTCTAGAGGTTGTCATCACTCTTACTGCCAGCAGCTCCATATTTTCATTCATTCTCCTGGCCCTCTGGACTTCTCTCCTTTCTCTCCCCATACTTGAACCTGCTCCCCTTTTCCACTGCCCCTCTTCTCTCTCATGCAAGTACCTAACTAACGAAAGGAAGTTTTCAACACAATCTTTTTTTTTCACGTTAAATCTCATGTCGCTTTCCAAGAATAACTAGGACACATACTTGCTATTTATTCTCCATTTGTCAAACATCAGTTTTCCATTTCACTGTGAGGAAGCATTAATATATATATATATATATATATATATATATATATATATATACATATATATATATATATACACACATATATATATAGGATTATTAAAGACATTTTAGAATTGGGCATGTAATATATGTTTTCATATTATTCTTCAAGTATTATAATATATTTATTCTTTAACAATTTTATATATTATATTATAATAGATTCTTTCACATTGATCAACTCCTCTCAGATACTCCTTTGCTCTATACATACTAAATTTTATATTCATTTTCCTTCTTAAGAGAAGGCAACATCAAAGACAAGAAAAAGGGAAAAATAACACTGAAAATCAGTCTAAAATGTATTGGCTAATGATTCCTGAGTATGAGGCCTGACCTCAATGTTTCAGTTCCTGGTGTCATTTTAGTGAAAAAAAACTGATTTACCCTCTCCTAATCACTCTCAGTTTCAAGTTGCTCCTTCGTTAAGGCTAGAAATTGAAAAAAAAAGTGTTAAATATTGAATGAAAATGCAAGGAGGTGGGAAGGAAGGAGTACATGGACAGAATTAAGAAATGAAAAGAAGAATCTCACTTAAAGGAGGAAAGTATCAAGTGTATCCTTTGGGATCCGCTGGAAGTTATTACATTTTCACATGATGAGTTGGACACAAACTTTTCTACACCTAGCAGTAAATATCTTCCAATTTCTGTTAAAATGTTTTCTGGTCTCAATCACAGCATCATGGCCAATTCCTCGATGCCCAGGTGATTTCCAATTTTAAACATCTCTTGGCAGGAAAGTAGTTCTCCCTTGGATATTGTGCATTGCCCCAAGAACAAGTGCTGAGCTAAAGCGGCGCATCTGTTCTGTGTGGAGATGAGACTCTGAACCCTGATATGTAAGTTTATTATTCCCAAGTCCCATTTACTATTACAGTAATGACTTTCAACTCAAACCAAGATCCAAAACACCATCTATACAAGCACCAAGAAAACTTTTAATGACTTTCCAGCAATTACATGTCAATTCAAAGATATCCTTCTCATAGGAGCAAATGCAATGAAGCAATGAGGAACAATTAGGAAGAAAACTGCTTTGTGATCCCACAGCATTACAAGGCAGGATGCAGAAGGCTGAAAGAACCAATGGTAGGAATATGAAGTTTATGAATACAGGACAAGTTGAGACCTATTTTCAATGCCCAGACATGCTCTGATCCACATTTAAACTCTGAAAAATCAAGGGAATTAATAGGCCTGAAGGAATGAGTTATAGTGAATGACCTTTGTCTCACTTTCTTCAAGCCATACTTCCTAAATGATTAATTCATTTCACTCTGCAATTATCATTCATTCTTTTTGAATTACAGTTTACTCCATTCCATGCATAAAGTAATTTATATAAGTAGTTAATATGTGAACACTTATTTAAAATTATTTTACTGTGAACTTTTATTTTAATTTATTGTAGTGCACACATAAAATGTCTTCATGTGTAGACTGAAGACAGCCTTATGATTATTGGTGGAGTTTTGAAATATATTTATTAGGTATCTGAGAATGTCAAATATGTGTAAATGGACTTTGATAATTTTCTAACCCTTACTTGGCCTAGTAATTCTGGATCCAAACCACATTTCCAACATCTTGCAACTTTATGTCTTCCATTTTTCCTATCCTACAACATCCAATTTCTGCTGTCATATACACAGGTATATGAGGCCATCTAGATATCTATGTAGCAACATTATTTCACCTCTTAGCACCTATCTAATTTTTTTTTCTAATAATCACAATGGAAATCATTTTGTGGCAAAAGAAGCAAAGCATCTCATGAAATATCGAAGCCAGTAATAAATATTTCATTTACCTAGGCTTTTTCTTTGGGGAATGTCTGTCCACTGCCATCAACCACTCATATAGGGATGGGAGCTGCAGAGAATAGGACCAGAGAGTGTTTGGAATATCTAAGGTCAGAGAAAGTGTTGCACAAAGCCACCAATAACACTTACTCTGTCTCAAGCAAGGCAAAACTGAAGAACAGCTAAGAACTCTATTGTGCACTCATGCTGTAGAATTAATGCAAAAAAAAAAAAACACAGACAAATGCAAAACACACACACACAAATATGGACCACACAAAATATACAACAGAGGCACACACATGTGCTGTTTGTTTATTTAATATATATCAGGAACAAAGTACAAGCTCCTTTTTTAGGAATTAGGCACTTTTCAGAAAAAATTGTCAAATGACTCATCTTCTTTAACCTCACAGGACAGTAGAATGGGACAACAGATAAAAGGAATAATCTGGAAGTTACATATCACATCTTCACTGACTCTGTGGTAGTTAAAAGCTACAATTTTCTTCATGTAGAGATGAGACACTGAGGAGACCCTCCTTGCATCTGGTGAGGAAGTTAAAGAGTTTATTCAGAATTGTGGACAGTCCTCAGGTGATGGTGGTATGTTGAAGATTGGTGGAAGCAACTGTTGGAAGGGAACAGGTGTAGGGCTTCTTTCTCATAAACCACCTCACAAACCCACAGTCCATTCTTGGCAGTGAAGGACCATTTGCATATATTACATGTAAAAAGCTTCTTTTGCTTGTGTAAGACCTCATGTAATCAGACTTCTAAAATGTTATAGATGCTTTTAGGACACTTGATAGAGAAAAAGGACCACTCCTCCCTGTGTTTTCTCTGGTGGGTTAAAACAATAGTGGGATACTTGAAAGTTTAGGGACAGTCATCAATTTTAAATGTCCTGAGGTCTCTCTAGAATCTCTCTTGGTGACCTTCATATGTGTACTTTGCCTCATTATTCTGGCAAACACAGTGTTAGGTAGTCTGGCCTGGAAGGGAGTCCTAGTATCTCCACTGCAACATATTCATAAGAATTTGTCTTCAGGGACTCTTCTACCCACCTGGAGATGCCTTAAGTTATTATAGAGTAGTCAATGATTCTATATGAAAGACCTCTAGGCTCAGGATACTCCTCTGTCTGGATAAGGAGAAGAAAGTCTATCTCATTTGCAAGGCTGCTAACACCACGATTTACTTCACAAGCATACTAGTAAGTGTTTAAGGCCATCTTCCTTGTCTTCAGTCTGGTATGTCTTGTAAAGCAATCCAGGTTGTACCTCCAAAATGACAGCTTCAGAGGAATATGCCCTCAGGGACTCTACCAGGTTCCTCAAGGTGCTTTGACTTGCTCTTCTGTCACCCTGGGTGACACACACAAAGCTCCACCTCCTTCAGGCTCAGCATATTGATATCTTTGGATGATGATAAAGGGATCTATCTCATTTACTGGATTATGAACATCACTACTTACTTCACTGGAACTCCAGGATCAGTTGTGTCCATCTTTACAGCCTTCATGTCCTCTGCAGATAAACCATTCTATGAAACTCTGGCCCAGAAGTGATCCCCATCGCTTCTTGGCCTTTTGGCTAAGATCAAGTGCAGAAGTATCCGCACACAACATCTGTCTTCTGTGCAGGTTTCCAGACGCACCTGCTGCCAAGAACATGTCTTGGAGTATCTGCAAGTGTCCTTTCATTCTCTAGTGTTACTGATTGCTATTGTTTTTAAAACTTGATGACTTCTTTTAAGGGTATGTTCTCAGAAAAGAAGGCTATCTGTCCTTACAAAGAGAAATAGACCTGTAAAACAAGCAATGTGACCGTTGTCAATGAATCTGTGGAAGACAGAAAATCTACCCTCAACCTGCTTGCTCAGGATCATTGGACTATATGTTAGCTCTTCTGTTTAACCCTCATATCTGATGATATTGTCCTAGCATTCAGAAATTCTGTTCATAAAGTCACCATTCACACTGTATTTGAAGTGTTCAGTCACTCTCCAGAGGAAAACACAAAGTTAGTTTCCTGCAAGCTTTGGCTAAAATGATTTCTTCAACAGGCCAATACGTTGAAGGATGATCAGATGAAATTGGGCCAATCAGAAAAGTGAGGATTTTCCACTTCAAAAATGCTACTCCGTTGTTCTAGGACGTCTCTCTCATCTCACAAGAGATATTGGAACTATTACAAAAATGGCCACCCTAGGGAAAGGAGACCAAGGCTGGGCAAGACTAAGCAAAAAGAGGAGGCCCCGAAGAGCCCATATATTGTCTGACACAGAATCCCCTGTGGTCTCCCATCTCTGGAGCACCTCTAATCCATTTAAGTAAACTTTCCTAATATAGTTTTTTCTTTTTATTAAAATAACAAAAAAAAATCATCACTACACTGACAACTTTCAATTTTCATCATTTTGTAGTTTCTTTCCTTCCACTCACCCTTGGATATTTTCTTCGTTTACATTTTGAATGTTTCCCCCTTTCCAGGTCTCCCCTTCAGGAACCCCTTATCCCACTCCTTCCCCCTCCCTCAATGAGGGTGCTCCCCCATTTACCCACTCTCATCCTCCCACCCTAGCATTCCCTTACACTGAGGCATTGAACACCCTCAGGCCCAGGAGTCTCTTCTCTCACTGATGTCCAACAAGTCCATCTTCTGCCATTTACATAGCCAATGCCATGGGTCGCTCCATGTGTAGTCTTTAGTTGGTAGCCCAGTCCCTGGGAGCTCAGGGGGTAGGGGTTGGGGGAGGGAGGTTCTGGCCCACTTTGCAGTTTCTTATTATCAGCTGCCCCAGGACCTACAGCTGTTAGTGCTATTTTTTTATTAATAATTTTATTCATTTATATTGTAAATGATATCCCCATTTCAAGTTTCCCTTCCATAAACACCACATGCCATCCCTCCTTTATCCTCTTCCCCTTTGCCTCTATAAGGGTGCTCCTCCACCTACCACTCACTCATACTTCACCACTCTAGAATTCTCCTGTCCTGGGGCATGAAGCCTCCAGTGGACTAAAGGTCTCTCCTCCCACTAATGCCAGACAAGGCCATTCTCTGCTACATATGTATCTGGAGCTATGGACCCCTCCATGTATACTCTCTGGTTGGTGGTTTAGTCTCTGGGAGTTCTGGATGGTATAATTCATTGATATTGTTCTTACTATGGGGTTGCAATGTTCTTCAGTTCCTTCAGTCCTTCCCCATTCTCTTCAGTTCGGATTCCAGTACTCAGTCCGATGGTTGGCTATGAGCATCTGCATCTGTATTGGTCAGGCTCTGAAAGAACCTCTCAAAAGACAGCCATACTAGGATCCTATCAGCAAGCATGTGTCATCAGTGTATGATGTCTGTAGTTGGGATGGATCCCTAGGTGTGGAGTTCTTGGATGGCCTTTCCTTCAGTCTGTTATATTTCTGTCACTGTCTTTCCTTTGGACAGGAACAATAATGGGTTAACACTTTTGAGATGAGTGGGTGGCACCATCCCTCAATTGAGGCCCATGCCTGTCTACTGGGCATGGTACATAAATATATCAAGAGGATCTCTCTCCAGTTTGTTGGGTATTTTGACTAATGTAATCCCCATTCGTAGATGATAGAGTCTTGGTTTAACCACCTTCATATCCACCTGGTTAGGGCCCCTAATGGTTTTTCTGCTATTGTCACTGTCACTGATAGTGATAAGATCCTAGTACCAACCAGTTAACAGACGATTTAGGCCTATAAAGAGTCCAAGATTGGCTTCTAGAGTCACCAAAAGAAGTGGGGAATGTTGTAACCCCCGAATTACTGATACTGAAGAGACTTCAGTGTTGGGTACAGACAGTTTGCCTCTGTGTTCCCTGCTGACCACCAGACGCTCCCATACCCCCACCAGCCCAAGGCAATTGTGATACACAGACAGCTGGTTTCTGTGCTGCATCCTCCTGCAGCAAGCAGGAGGCATCCTCCCCCTTCCCTGGCTCCTCCCCAAGCATTAGAATGGCACTACCCATAAAACACCCCCTTAATGAGAACATTCTGAGGAGACATCCTTCCCGAATTTATGCCTCCAACACTCCTCCTGATAAGCAGCAGAACTCTCCAGGTGCCTGTCCTTGAGACCTTAGAGAAATAACAAGCTCAAGAGAGATCAGAGGCCAGGTCACAGACAGTTATGACTGGCCATAAAATTAGTCCCTGAACAGACACCCATTAAACCCCTCTCCCTTCAGTACCATTCCACCAAATGATTACAGCACTCTACTCCCCTTTTCTGTGAACATTCACTATACTTTATATAAGCCCAGTGTTTTCTGGACTCAGGCTCACTTGTCAGCAATCACACAGTGAGTGCAAGGCAGGTTATCCAAGTTTGAACTTGAAACAATAAAAGACTCTTTTCAAGTAGCATCAGACTTCTCAAAACTTAGGCTCATTTGGGTTTCTGTTGGGAGCAATTAAGGCAATGCTATTGTCCTGATCTCTGAATTGGGCCTCTCCCCCCGCGAAGAAAAGGGGGTCACAAGCAGGCCACCGGACGCAACCCTCTGAGAAAGTCAGCGCCGGATGTCCTGACCTCAAGATGTACCCTGATACCACCAAGTTCCTGCTTCCCCGTGTAGTTGCCAAAGGAAAAAATTCTGCTGCCCCATCCCGCCTGCTGAGAAGTACTTCCTCTCTTTCTGCTGCCCCATCCCTCCTGCTGAGGTGCATTTCCTCTGCCCCATTCCTCCTGCTGAAAGGCACTTCCCCTTTTGCTTGTGCATTTAAACCTCGGGCCTGACTAATACATTTGGGGCTCTGATGCATTCCAGAACATCTCTGTGTCGTTATTCGCACAAGGCCCTCGTCTCTCTCTAACCCCCACTTGGTTCTTAGGAGGAGGTCCCCTCGAGACCCTCGAATAACTGGACCTGCTGGACAGGTCAAGTGGCGCCCGAACAGGTACGACCACCCTCTGGACAACGGATTAAGGATTAAAGAGGTACCTCGCAGACAGTGAGACAATTCCCCACCACTTTGCTCGAGTGTCATGGACTTTGGGAGGTAAGCCTAGGCATTCAGTTGTTGTCCCATTAACCATGGGGAATTTAGTCAAGAGATGAAGGGTTCTCTTAAGGAGAGAGGGATAGAGTTTAAAAAAAGGAATTTAATAAAATATTTTTGTTTTGTGCACGAGAGATGTCCATGGCTGGTATTAAATGGTTCTGAAACTTAGAATAAAGTAGGCAAAGATATTAATGCTTTGATAAAATGAGGAGATGTCCCTGAGTCCTTTTTAGCAATTGGGGAATCATCAGAGATCTCCTTAAACAGGCAGAAGAGGGCAGAGAAGGTGCTTGCCTCCTAGTCCTTACTGAAGATGTTTTAGAAAACTCCTGATCACCATCTCGCAAAAGCAAAGCTAAGCTGCAGGCGAATCGGTGGTCATCGATTATCTATGCCCGTTCACAGTATCTCTATTAGAAGGTTTAGCAGAAGGCTACGTGATACCCAATGAATGGAATAAAGTTGTTCAGTCTGTCCTCACTTGAGGCCAATATTTAACTTGAAAGTCAGTGTTTGTGGAAGACAGCCTCCTGGACTGCTGATAAAATCTGTGGTTAAGGCAATTTCGCTGCAGACATAAAACAATTAGGGCTCTCCCCTGTTGTCCTCGCCCAGACGGCACAAGCGGCTCTGAGAGCTTGGCGCGCTGTCCCTGCTGCAGGGGCGCTAACTACGCCCCTAACCAAGATTATACAAGGGCCCCAAGAGTCCTATGCACAGTTCCTTGCCAGATTGCAGGAAGCAGCTGAGAGAATTTTGGGACCTGAGGAAAGTGAGGGTCTGTTAGTCTGACAACTTGCTCTTGAAAACGCCAATTCAGCATGTAGGGCTGCCCTGATAGGTAAAACCAAGAGTTTAAATATAAATGGTATGATCAAGCTTTGTAATGAGGTAGATGTGTTTTCTCAACAAGTTTCTAAGTCTATTAACCTGGCCATTGGGGCTGCTCTAACTCCAAGATTGGTGCCGAGCCCCATTGGCCCGAGTTAGAAGTAGACATCTGTTTCCTCACATTGGGTGCAGATGCCGCCTGGGGCACCCCTGATTATTATATGCCTCAATTAACAGCAGTTAACACAGGTGAATTTGGGCCCTCTCCCCAAAAGACGTCTTTTCTCATCATTGCCGAGTGTCCAGACTTTTACAAGGCCTAACGGTGACTCCTACAGTAGTTAACACTGACTACCATGGGGAGATAAAAATCTTAGTCACCGACACTCAGGGACCACTTACCCTTAGAGCTGAAGAGCACATAGCCCAAGCCCTACGACTCCCACTATTCGGCCATTTCCCTTATTTGAAAGAGGAGCAAGGACCATCTTCCCTGGGATCCTCAGAAGTCTACTGGGCACAAAAAAATAACCGATTCATGGCCCATGCTGACTTTGTTTCTAGAAAGCAAACAGTTTCAAGGGCTCCTAGATACCAGGGCAGATGCGACAGTAATTTCCTCAAACACATTGGCCTGCAGCCTGGCCCTTACACACCCATTCCAACCAGGTCACACCTATTCCAACAAGGCCACACCTTCAGATGGTGCCACTTCCTGGTCCAAGGATATACAAACCATCACACTGTTTTATGTTTCATGTTAAAAAGAAAAAAAATGATTAAAAACTTTACCTGCTAAATCACTCTCAGTTTGCACAACTGAGGCTGAGAGGCCCCTCCCTTTAGCCAAAAAACAAGCACAGCAAGAGAGGTCCTTCTAAAAAACTCTTTTTGAAGAAAAGGAATCTGCAACCTCTTAGTTCTAAGGCAAATAAGCTGATAGTTGTTTTTTTCCTAAAAAAAATCTCTACAATTTTGTGATTATTTTGTTTAGCAAATGACAAAGTGTGTTTTTATCTTATAAGTATAACTATAAAAAGTAAAATTCTTTGATCTAAATTTATAAGATTCATATAGCCACTTCATTTGGTTTTTGATTGGTCTTAAAGGTATAAATATGATCTGCATATCTTGGTCATAGAGAATTAGCTTATAAGTTATTTGGGTATAATTTAAAAGGTATAACACTGATTACAAAGTTAGCTTAAATAGTAACTCAGGGCTAGAGTCATTTTCAAACAAAAGCACCTGGCATAAACCAGCCCAGAAAACTAGTCCTCTAAAGATACTCCTAAATTGAGATAAAATTTTATATAATTCTTATCCTAAAAAGTAGACTTATAGAGATAAGATTTTAAAACAATGTCTCCTTAATGGAACATTAAAATTTACACTGTCATGCATTCATGAATTGCCAGCCAAACTTTGTAACGTGATAGTGATGTTTCTAGTATTAATTTTAAAGAGAATAAATTGTTTAAAATTGGGTCTTGCTTTCCAAAAGTTATAGATATATTCTAATATTGCAACGGAAACTTAAAAATTATGGTTAAAATTGCCAGTGTTCCATTGACTGCAGCTTGCAATTTGATCAAAAGCTTAAGATTTTTAACTCACGCATATATTGTAATTAAGATAATTATAAGAGTAATCATCTTTAAGAAAGAGTATCAAAAATTATAGACATAGACAGTTAAATTGTTTCTCTAAAATCGGTCCTTATTACAGGAGGGCCAAAATGCCCAAATTAAAAAATATTTTACGTTTGAGTTAATGCAGGGCTCAAGGCAGCCCTAGAGAAGCTTGTAACCTTCTTTTATTTTGCAAACAGTGCCTAAGAAAGTTTCCCCTGTGTTCAAAAAAAATTTCTTTTTAGCTTTGTTACAGATCTATTCAGATGTTTAAAAAAATGCTTAAATTCAAAGAGTTTTGCTTTTAATGAACTGGTGATCACTAGATAATTTTGCCTGTAGATATGGCTAACATAGCTTTACAATATGTAAGAAAATTTTATTGTCTGCTTCAATACAAGAAACAAAGAGTTTAAACCTTTCAGTATATATTGTTTCCTAAGTGAAAAGTATTCTATTAGCCAATGCCTCTAAAGGGAAGTTTAAAGTTCTAGAGAATAATTGTTGGTCCATAATATTCAGAGGCAATATTTTTAATATTTAGGGTTTTTAGTTATACTAAAAAATTGTGGTAGAAATTTGCTTCAACATTTTATTTTCAAAAGCTTTCAGGAGATGTTAATTGGCTAAAGACCTCACCTTAAACTCACCACAGGAGAACCTAAGCCTTTGTTAGGTGCTATCAAGTGAGATTCAAATTACCTGGTGAGAACCAAAAAGGCTTTATCAGAAAGTAGAGGAAACTTCTATAATCTATTGGTATAGATTATAATTGGTGGTAATCAAATATTAGTTACATATTCTATTTATTGTTATTAAATGTGTCCACAGCTATTCTTTGGCAAGAAAAAAAAAACATTAATGTAAAATCATTCTTCTTCACCTTAAAGTTTTAACATACTATTATAAAGCTGCTGTGGTGCTAATTAAGAATTCCTTGTTCCAAACAGCAATTGGTTATTGCAAAATATTGATATTTGACCTAATACGTACCATCATTTTAAATAAAATTGATACTCATCCTAAAAGTAAATTAAAATTGCTTATATGCATGCTTTTGTATCTCCTATAAATTCATACATGCATGCATCCCATTTACTGTAATTAAAAACAATCCTTCTTTGGAAAAAAAAAAAGTATATGTGAATTGGATCAGATGTTTATCACAAGGCCCTCGTCTCTCTCTACCCCCAACTTGGTTCTTAGGAGGAGGTCCCCTCGAGACCCTCGAATAACTGGACCTGCTGGACGGGTCAGGTTTCCCATGGATTCAGGGTACAACAGAACAAAAAGAAGCAAATACACTCAAGAGGAGTAGACAGCAGGAAATAATCAAACTCAGGGCTGAAATCAACCAAGTAGAAATAAACAAAAAGAACTATACAAAGAATAGACTAAACCCGGAGCTGGTTCTTTGAGAAAATCAACAAGATAGATAAACCCTTAGGCAGACTAACCAGAGGACACAGAGACAGTATCCAAATTAACAAAATCATGAATGAAAAGAGACATAAAACAACAGAAACTGGGGAAATTAAAAAAAAAATCGTCAGATCCTATTACAAAAGCCTATAGTCAACAAAACTGGATAATATGGATGAAATGGAAAATTTTCTAGATAGATATCAGGTACCAAAGGTAAATCAGGATCAGCTAAACCATCTAAAAAGTACCATAACCCCTAAAGAAATAGTAGCACTCATTAAATGTCTCCCGAACAGAAAAAAAGCACAGTATCAGCTAGGCTTAGTGCAGAATTCTATTAGACCTTCAATGAAGACCTAATACCAATACTCTTCAAACTATTCCACAAAATAGAAATGGAAGGAATACTTCCCACACTTACACTTATACCAAACCACAAGGAGATCCGACAAAAAAAGAGAATTTCAGAGCAATTTTCCTTATGAATATTATGTTAAAACACTCAATAAAATTCTTGAAAGCTGAATCCAAGAACACATCAAAACAGTCATTCACCACAATCAAGAATACTTCATCCCAGGGTTGGTTCAATATATTCAAATCCATCAGTGTAATCCACTACATCAACAAACTCAAGGGGAAAAAAAATAAACATGTGATCATTTCATTAGATAATAAAAAAGCATGTGACAAAATTCATCATCCCTTCATGTTAAAAGTCTTGGAAAGATCAGGAATTCAAGGCCCATACCTAAGCATAGTTAAAACAATATACAGCAAACCAGTAGCCAACATTAAATTAAATGGAGAGGAACTTGAAGTAATCCCACTAAAATCAGGTCAGACACTAGACAAGACTGCCTACTCTTTTCCTACCTATTCCATATAGTACTCAAAGTCCTAGCAAAAGCAAATAGAGAACATAAGGAGGTCAAAGGGATACAAATTGACAAGGAAGAATTGAAAATACCACTATTTGCAGATGATATGACAGTATACTTAAGTGACCCAAAAAATTCAACCAGAGAATTCCTACAGCTGTTAAACAACTTCAGCAAAGTGGCCAGATATAAAATTAACTCAAATAAATCAATGGCCTTCCTCCACTTAAATGATAAACAGGTTGAAAAAGAAATTAGGAAAATGACACCCTTCACAATATTCTAAAACAATATAAAATATCTTTATGTGACTCTAACCAAACAAGGGAAAGATCTGTATGACAATAACTTCAAGACTCTGAAGAAAGAAATCAAAGACCTCAGAAGATGGAACTGTCTCCCATGCTCCTGGATTGGCAGGATTAATACAGTTAAAATGGCCACCTTGCCAAACACTATCTACTGCCTCAATGCAATCCCCATCAAAAATCCAATTCAGTTCTTTTTTTTTTTATTAGATATTTTCGTTATTTACATTTCAAATGTTATCCCCTTTCCTGGTTTCCCCTCCAAAAACTCCCTCTCCCCTCCCCCCACCCTTTCCCCCTGATCATCAACCCACCTACTCCCAATTCCTGGCCCTGGCATTCCCCTACACTGGGGCATAGAGCCTTCACAGGACCAAGGGCCTCTCTAACCACTGATGACCAACAAGGTCATCCTCTGTTATATATGCAGCTGGAGCCATGAGTTCCTCCCTGTGTACTCTTTGGTTGGTGGTTTAGTCCTTGGGAACTCTGGGGTTACTGATTGGTTCATATTCTTGTTCCTCCTATAGGGCTGCAAATCCCTTCAGCTCGTTGGGTCTTTTCTCTAGCTCCTCCATTGGGGACCCTGTGCTCAGTCCAATGGTTGACTGAGAGCAACCATCTCTCTATTTGTCAGGCACTGATAGAAAATCTCAGGGGACAGCTATATCAGGCCTCTGTCAGCAAGCACTTGTTGGCATCCACAATAGTGTCTGGGCTTGGTGACTGTATATGGGATGGATACCCAGATGTGGCAGTCTCTGGGTGGCCCTTCATTCAGTCTCTGCTCTACACTTTGTTTCTGTAACTCCTTCCATGGATGTTTTGTTCCCTATTCTAAGGAGGGACAAAGTATCCACATTTGGTCTTCCTTCTTCTTGAGTTTCATGTGTTTTCCAAATTGTATCTTGGGTATTCTAAGTTTCTTGTCTAAAATCCACTTATCAGTGAATGCATATCATGTGAGTTCTTTTGCGATTGTGATCAGGATGATACTTTCCAGATCCATCCATTTGCCTAGGAATTTCATAAATTCATTGTTGTTAATAGCAGAGTAGTACTCCATTTTGTAAATGTACCACCTTTTCTGTATCCATTCCTCTGTTGAGGGACATCAGGGTTCTTTCCAGCTTCTAGCTATTACAAATAAGGCTGCTGTGAACATGCTGGAGCATGTGTCCTTATTACATGTTGGAGCATCTTCTGGGTATATGTATATGCCGAGGAGTCATATAGCTGACTCCTCAGGTAGTACTATGTCTGATTTTCTGAGGAACTGCCAAACTAATTTCCAGAGTGGTTGTACCAGCTTGCAATCCCACCAGTAATAGTGGAGTTTTCCTCTCTCTCTCCACATCCTTACCAGCATCTGCTGTCACCTGAGTTTTCTATTGTAGCCATTCTGACATGTTGGAGAAGGGACTGGTCAAGCTGAGGAGGTTTGCAGCCTCATGGAGGGAGTTACAATGTCAACTGTCCAGATTGCCCAGAGCTCACGGGGACTGGACCACAAACTAAAGAGTACACGTGGAGGGACCCACAGCTCTGGGCACATATGCGGCAGATGATGGCCTGTTGGCATCTGTGTGAGGAGAGGCCCTTGGGCTTGAGGATGTTCGATGTCCAGTGTAAGAGAATGCCAGGGTGGGAAGATGGGAGTGGGTAGGAGGGTTTGAAAGCACCCTCATAGACACAGGGGGGATGAAATAGTGGCTTTCAAAAGGGGAGACCTAGTAAGGGGAAAATATTTAAAATGTAAATAAATAAAATGTCCAATAAAAAGAAATACATTTATTCATCGACAATTCCTTATAGTACACATTTTGATGAATTATTTTACATTGATAAACTCCTCTCAGACCCTCCCTTACTCCATACACACTGAGCTTTATATTCATTCTCCTTCTTAAAGAAAGGACAAAATAAAAAAAGAAGAAGAAAAAAGAGAATGGAAAATAATCATTATAAATCATAGAGTATGAATAAGTGTTGGTTGATAATTCCTGAGTATAAGGTCTGACCTCAATTGTGGCTGACACTACTGTTCTCATTGCGGTGAAGAAAACTTATTTTCCTTCTCCTAGGAAAAATTATTATTGGTGGATTTTTGAAATACTGAAAAAGGACTAGTCCATCCTGTATTCTATCTGGTGAACTAAAACAATAATGGGATACTTAAAAGTTTAGGGACAGTCCTCAAATTTAAATGTCCTGGGGTCTCTCTAAAGTCTCTCTTGGTGACCTTCACATGTATACTTTGCCTCACTATTCTGGCATACAGATACAAGTACAGGGTTAGGCAGATCCATCCTGGAAGGGAGCCCTGGTACCTCCACTGCAACATTTTCAAAAGAAGGTGACTTCAGGGCCCCTTGTAGACCTGGAGGTGCCTGGAGTTGCTCTTCTAGAGTAGTCAATGATTCTATATGAAACATGTGTCTCATCAGGCTCAGGATACTCCACTATCTGGATGAGGAGAAGTAAGCCCATCTTATTTGCAAGACTGCTAACACCATGATTTGCTTCACTGGCATTCCAGTAAGTGTTGTGGTCCATCTTCCTTGTCTTCAGTCTGGTCTGGTCTGTAAAGAAATCCAGGTGTCTGTCATTGTCTTTGTTTTGTTTTGTTTTGTTTTCTGAGACACTGCATGCATGTGTAACCCTATTTATAAATGAACTAATATGTGGACCAAGTTGACCTTAATCTCATACACTTTTATGTCTAACACATGACTACTATAAATAAAGATGCTTTCCATTATGAATGACTTTCTCCAAGCAGTGAGTGGTCTTTGTTTCCCTTTCTTCAAGCCATATTTTCTAACAGATAGATTCTGACTATTGAATTGTCATTTATTCTTTAAGAACTATATGTACTTTACTCCAACTTCTCATATCCACCCCTCCATTCAGACCCCTTTACCTATCTTTTGGATATATTCATTCTTTTTCACATTCAGAGTTATTTGACCCACCCTTGAGTTTTTTTCTTAGGTAGATTCTTTTGGTCTGTGAATTGAGGAATTGTTGTCCTTTATTTTGAGGCTATCCATGTATAAGTGAATAAATATCATGTTTGTGTTTCTGGGACCAGCTTAACTCATATAAGGTGATCTTTTCTAGTCCCATTGATTTGACTGCAAATTTCATGATGTCAATGTTTTTATCAGCTGTGTAATATTTTATTCTGTAAATAGTCCACATTTTCTTTTTCCATTCTTCAGTTCAGGGACATATAGTTATTTTCCAGTGTCTGGCTATTATAAATAAAGCTGTGAAGAATGTATTAAATGAAACAAGAGTTCTTGTGTTACAGTGAAGCATTCTTTGGATATATACCCTGGACTAGTATAGCTGTGTCTTCACATAGATTGAGTTTTAATTTCCTGTGGAACCACCATATTGGTTTCCATTATGGCTGTACAGGTTTGTACTCTCACTGGCATTGGAGGAGTATCCCCTTGCTCCATATCCTCAGCAGCAGGAACTGGCACTCATCACATTGATTTCAATCATTCTGCCAGCTGTAAGATAGAATTTCAGAATCATTTTGATTTGCTTTTTCCTGGTGGCTAAGAAAGTTGTACATTCCTTTAAGTCCTTATCATCCATTTGAAATTCTTATGTTGAAAATTTTGTTTAAGATATGTACTATATTTTAAATTAGATTATTTGGTTTGTTGGTTATCTAGTTTCTTGAGTTCTTTATACAGTTTAGATATCAGCCTTCTGTCAGATGTAGAGTTAGTGAAGATCTTTTCCCATGCTGTAGGCTGCTTTTTGTCCTTTTGTTGCCATTCTTTGTCTTACTGAAGTTTTCATTTCATACAAAAAAAATGCAGACAGTCCTCATTCTTTAATGGTAATTTGTAATGTACTTCATTCATAATACAAATAAGTACAGAGCTTTCTCACGAAAATAGAAGTAGTATTACAATATATAATTTCTGGACATATACCCTAAGAACAAAACTACCATACAGAAACTGCACATGCACATTAAGTTATGCATAATTTAAAACAGCAGAGAAATGATGTTCATTTCATCAGATAATAAAAGTATGGTAACAATGCACAGCAGAGTTTTGTAAATCTGTGAAGGAAGATAAAATAATCAAATTTTCACAAACCAGATGGACATAAAATAATTTGTGCATATGTGTGTATAAGATTTTCTTTTTTTCTAGTTTAATTTTATTTTTTTATATATTCACTTTACATACCCTCTTCCTCAATCCTCCTATCCCCTGACTCCTTCCCCTCTGAGCAGGAAACCCCTCAGGTATCCCCCACCCTGGCTATTCACATCTCTGCAAGACTAGGTGCTTCCTGTCCTACTGACAAGGAAGCCAGACAAGGCACCCCAGTAAGAAGAACCTATCTCAAATGTAGGCAATGATTTTTTAGGATAGCCACTGTTACAGTTGTTTGAGACTCACATGAAGAACAAGCTGCACATTTGTTACATGTGTAGAGGGAGACCTAGGTCTAACCCTTGTATGTTCTTTGGTTGGAGGATCAAACTCTGAGAGCCTGAACACAGTCTTGAAGAACATTCTGTCTCAAACAAGGATGTGAATTGCAATGATCATATGTATTTAATTGTCAAGAAAATGTGGGTATAGCCTATGAAACCAAAGGCCAAAAGAGGTGGAAAAAAGAGTTGTTGAAGAATCCATGGGAGCCAACTATGACAAATGTGCCACTAAAGAGAAAGAATAATGAAGCATCTAGACACTTGTGAGAGTGTGTCAGGGGAATGGAGAAAAATGTAAGACAAGAGGAAAAAATAAATGTTTGAAAATATCATACTGAACCCTAATACTATGTATATTAATTTAAAATATAAAATACAAACTAATTTTTAAAAGACTATGGTTTCATAGTGAATTTTATTATATATTAACTGCAGTTCTTATAGTCAGTTAAACTCATACTAAATACTCAACATTGCCAAGGTTATTCTTGTGTTATTTGACCTAGAGTCTGAACCCATAATCTCATGCATAAAAGATGAGCACTCTGTCACTGAACTACATTACTTCACTCTTTTTATGAACTATATATCATATTGACAAACTTCAAGAGAACAATATTTGTAATCCAAATTTCTTTGTAAAATACTTGCTGTGCTGTAACTCTGTGCATTAAAACATGTCATGTTTGTGTCCCCGATGTTTTACTTGAAGAACATGGCATACATGTTCATTTTTCTTTGCTTTATAGAATATATTCTAAATTGTAATAATTTCTCTTCTAAAAGTAATAGATTTGTTAAGACCTATTATTTTATGCTTTATTAATTTTGTTGCCAATACAAATACTTTTCTGAGGGAAGTTCTCATGTTGTACAACTCTATTGATATAAAATACCTTTTCATAAGAAAGAAGAATTGCTATTTTTTCTACCAATTCTACTTCTTAATATAAGTAAAAAATACACTGGGTTTTTTCTGATGGTATTCTTTTTTAAATTTAATTGTATTTGCAATTCATTTCTTTTCACTCAATATTCCATTCCTCACTCCTCACTCCCATCCTCCAACTGCTCCAAATTCCAAACCTCCTCCCTACCACACCCATCTACACATGGATGCCCTCACCCTCCAACCCATCTGAACTCTAAACTCCCTGGGGCCTCTGGTCTCTTGAGGGTTAGGTACATCATCTCTGAATTAACATAGTCCTGAAAGTCTTCTACTGTAGGTGTGTTGGGGGCCTTATATCAGCTGGAGTATGCTATCTGTTTGGTGGTCCAGTGTTTGAAAGATCTCAGGGTTCAGATTAATTAAGACTGCTGGTCTTTCTACAAAATCACCCTTCTCCTCAGCTTCTTTCAGCCTTCCCTAATTCAACAACAGGGGCCAGCTGCTTCTGTCCATTGGTTGGGTGCAAATATCTGCATCTGAGGTGTGACTGTGGAATGGTAACCCATTCCTCACTTGATGTCCAGTCTTCCTGCTGGCAGTGGGCTCTATAAGTTCCCTGTTCCTACTGTCCAGCATTGCATCAAAGATGCAGGTAGAGACCTTTGAGTCCTGGGAGTGTCTTACCTCCCAAGTCTCTGGTGTACTCTGGCCGCCCCCCCACACACACACACCTCCTATTTCCTGAGGTTGCCTGTTTACATTCTTTCTGCAGGTCCTCTGGGCTTTAGAACTTTTCCCTCATCCAATACATTATACATTAAGAATCATCATTATAGAGCAATTCCCAAATCCAACCAGGAGAATACTCTGTACCCCAATAATAGATATGTTACCAATGTGGTAATGGTAGTATGTTACTAAAATGGATGTTGATGATTTTCATAGTGTAAAATGCTGGGAAATTTTATTTCTCCAACATCTTGAATGCACTCAAGGTGCTATAAAATGTACTCAACAGTGCTGAATAGTCTGGGACAATATGTATTTGATTTATGATATCCCATCTCCAAAGTTTGTGGTATCTTCAGCAAGAAGGACTTGCTATATCATTCTGGTTGGTAATCAGGATCAATAACATTTGAGTGTATTATTTTGGATGTCTCTACACGCTTAGAACAAATACTCAAGGGGAGGCATCTCACATATGATTTCTTAGTCAGCATCTTATTGTTTCTGAGATGAATGTTATACTCATTTAAGGATAAGACAAAATAAACACTCACATAGACAAGCATATAAAGAGCTTCCATTTGCACTTTCAGTCATCCTTAGTGTTGTTCCCTCCTGTCCACCTCATCTGTTTCCCTGGTTTATATAATGGCAAGTAGTTTTCTGAAATGATAAAATATACCATGAGCATAAATATTTGAGAGTTTGCATATACATATATGTATATATCCATATATGTATGTATGAATGTATGTATCTATGTATATATGAGTGGACTTATGTATATTTGTATACATATGCATCACTGTTGATTATGTGTTGGGAAATTTACATTAATTTTGGTATATATGAATTTATCTTGTCATAATAAATTATTCATTTTCAATTAGAAACATGAGCCATTTTGGCCATAAAATATATACTTTCATTTCAAAGCTGATTTTTATATTTTTTATTACATTTATATTTTTACAATCCTGTCAGTGCCCTCCTCCCAGTCTGGACTCCTAGAGTTCCTCATTCCATTACTCCTCCCCTGTCTACAAGATGATGTCCCCATCACCTTCTGCAATGCCTTCAAACACCATGGGGCCTCAAGTCTCTCAAGGGTTAGACTCCTCTTCTCCCACTGAGACCAGACCAGACAGTCCTCTGCTGTATATAGGTCCAGGGTTTCAGACAAGGTTGTGTATGCTGCCTGGTTGGTGGCTCAGTGTCTGAGAGATTTCAGGGGCCCTAGTTAGTTAATACTTCTGGTCTTCCTATAGGGTCATCCTCCTCCTGAGCTTCCACCAGGTTTCCCTAATTCAACTACAGGTGTCCCTGTCTTTAGATCTGAGTTAGCTCACTTAGAATGATATTTTCTAGTTCCATCCATTTGCCTGAAAAACTAATGAAGGCCTCGATTTCCAGAGTGGTTGTACAAGCTTGCAATCCCACAACAATGGAGGAGTATTCCTCTTTCTCCACATCCTCAACAGCATCTGCTGTCACCTGAATTTTTGATCTTATCTATTCTAACTGGTGTGAGGTGGCATATCAGGGTTGTTTTGATTTGCATTTCTCTGATGATTAAGGATGTTGAACATTTTTTCAGGTGCTTCTCAGCCATTCGGTATTCCTCAGGTGAGAATTCTTTGTTTAGCTCTGAGCCCCATTTTTTAATCGGGTTATTTGCTTTTCTGGAGTCCACCTTCTTGAGTTCTTTAAATATATTAGATATTAGTCCCCTATCTGATTTAGGATAGGTAAAGATCCTTTCCCAATCTTTTGGTGGCCTTTTTGTCTTATTGACTATGTCTTTTGCCTTGCAGAAGCTTTGCAATTTTATGAGGTCCCATTTGTCGATTCTCGATCTTACAGCACAAGCCATTGCTGTTCTATTCAGGAATTTTTTTCCCCTGTGCCCATATCTTTGAAGCTTTTCCCCACTTTCTCCTCTGTAAGATTCACTGTCTCTGGTTTTATGTGGAGTTCCTTAATCCACTTAGATTTGACCTTAATACAAGGAGATAGGAATGGATCAATTCGCATTCTTCTACATGATAACCGCCAGTTGTGCCAGCACCATTTGTTGAAAATGCTGTCTTTTTTTTCCACTGGATGGTTTTAGATCCCTTGTCAAAGATCAAGTGACCATAGGTGTGTGGGTTCATTTCTGGGTCTTAGATTCTATTCCATTTGTCTATTTGTCTGTCACTATACCAGTACCATGCAGTTTTTTATCACAATTGCTCAGTAGTAAAGCTTTAGGTCAGGCATGGTGATTCCACCAGAGGTTTTTTTTTTTTATCCTTGAGCAGAATTTTTGCTATCCTAGGTTTTTGTTATTTCAGATGAATTTGCACATTGCCCTTTCTAATTCATTGAAGAATTGAGATGGAATTTTGATGAGGATTGCATTGAATCTGTAGATTGCTTTTGGCAAGATAGCCATTTTTACTATATTGATCCTGCCAATCCATGAGCATGGGAAATCTTTCCATCTTCTGAGATCTTTAATTTCTTTCTTCAGAGACTTGAAGTTCTTATAATAAAGATCTTTCACTTCCATAGTTACAGTCATGCCAAGGTATTTTATATTATTTGTGACTATTGAGAAGGGTGTTGTTTCCCCATTTTCTTTCTCAGCCTGTTTATCCGTTGTGTACAGAAAGGCCATTGACTTGTTTGAGTTTATTTTTATATCCAGCTACATCATTGAAGCTGTTTTTCAGGTTTAGAAGTTCTCTGGTGGAATTTTTAAAGTCACTTATATATATATAATATCATATCATCTGCAAAAAGTGATATTTTTGACTTCTTCCTTTCCAATTTGTATCCCCTTGATCTCCTTTTGTTGTCAAATTGCTCTGGCTAGGACTTCAAGTACAATGTTGAATAGGTAGGGAGAAAGTGTTCAGCCTTGTCTACTTCCTGATTTTAGTAGGATTGCTTCCAGCTGCTCACCATTTACTTTGGTGTTGGCTACTGGCTTGCTGTAGATTGCTTTTATCATGGTTAGGTATGGGCCTTGAATTCCTGATATTTCCAAGTCTTTTATCATGAATGGGTGTTGGATTTTGTCAAATGCTCTCTGCATCTAACGGGATGATCATGTGGTTTTTGCCTTTGAGTTTGTTTATATACTGGATTGTGTTGTTGGATTTCTGTATATTGAACCATCCCTGCATCCCTGGAATGAAACCTACTTGGTCAGGATGGATGATTGTTTTGATGTGTTCTTGGATTCGGTCAGCAAGAACTTTATTGAGGATCTTTGCATCGATATTCATAAGAGAAATTGGTCTGAAGTTCTCTATCTTTGTTGGGTCTTTTGTGGTTTAGGTATTAGAGTAATTGTGGCTTCGTGGAATGAGTTGGGTAGAGTACATTGTGCTTCTATTTTGTGGAATACTTTGTGAAGAACTGGAATTAGATCTTCTTTAAAGGTCTGATAGAACTCTGAACTAAACCCATCGCGTCCTGGGCTTTTTTGGTTGGGAGACTATTAATGACTGCTTCTATTTCTATAGGACTTTTAGATTATTAACCTGATCCTGATTTAACTTTGGTACCTGGTATCTGCCTAGAAACTTGTCCATTTCATTGAGGTTCTCCAGTTTTGTTGAGTATAGCCTTTTGTAGAAGGATCTGATGGTGATTTTGATTTGTTCAGGATCTCTTGTTATGTCTCCCTTTTCATTTCTGATTTTGTTAATTAGGATGCTGTCCCTGTGACCTCTAGTGAGTCTGGCTAAAGGTTTTTCTATCTTGTTAATTTTCTCAAAGTACCAGCTCCTCCTTTGGTTGATTCTTTGAATAGTTCTTCTTGTTTCCACTTGGTTGATTTTACCCCCAAGTTTGATTATTTCCTGCTGTCTACTCCTCTTGGGTGAATTTGCTTCTCTTTGTTCTAGAGCTTTTAGGTGTGTTGTCAAGCTGCTAATGTGTGCTCTCTATAGTTTCTTTTTGGAGGCACTCAGAGCCATGAGTTTTACTCTTAGAAATGCTTTTACTGTGTCACATAGGTTTGGGTATGTTGTGGCTTCATTTTCATTAACTCTACAAAGTCCTTAATTTCTTTCTTTATTACTTCCTTTACCAAGTTATCATTGAGAAGATTGTTGTTCAGCTTCCACGTGAATGTTGGCTTTCTATTATTTATGCTGTTATTGAAGATCAGCCTTAATCCATGGTGATCTGATAGGATGCTTGGGACAATTTCAATATTGTTGTATCTGTTGAAGCTTGTTTTGTTATATGGTCAATTTTGGAGAAGGTACTATGAGGTGCTAAGAAAAAGTTACATCCTTTTGTTTTAGGATAAAATGTTCTGTAGATATCTGTTAGATCCATTTGTTTTGTAACTTCTGTTAGCTTCACTATGTCCCTGTTTAGTTTCTGTTTCCACGATCTGTGCATTGATGAAAGTGGTGTGTTGAAGTCTCCCACTATTATTGTGTGAGGTGCAATGTATGCTTTGAGCTTTACTAAAGTTTCTTTAATAAATGTGGCTGCCCTTGTATTTGGAGCTTAGACATTCAGAATTGAGAGTTCCTCTTGGAAGATTTTACCTTTGATGTGTATGAAGTGCCTCCCCTTGCCTTTTTGATGACTTTAGGGTGGAAGTCGATTTTATTCGATATTAGAATGGCTACTCCAGCTTGTTTCTTCAGACCATTTGCTTGGAAATTTTTTTCCAGCCTTTCACTCTGAGGTAGTGTCTGTCTTTTTCCCTGAGATGGGTTTCCTGTAAGCAGCAAAATGTTGGGTCCTGTTTGTGTAGCCAGTTTGTTAGTCTATGTCTTTTTATTGGGGAGTTGAGTTCATTGATATTAAGAGATATTAAGGAAAAATAATTGTTGCTTCCTATTTTTTGTTGTTGTTAGAGTTGGCATTCTGTTCTTGTGACTGTCTTTTAGGTTTGTTGAAGGATTTCCTGCCTTTTCTAGGGCGTAGTTACCATCCTTGTATTGGGTTTTTTCTGTTATTATCCTTTGAAGGACTGGATTCATGGAAAAATATTGTGTGAATTTGGTTTTGTCGTGGAATACTTTGGTTTCTCCATCTATGGTAACTGAAAGTTTTGCTGGGAATAGTAGCCTGGCTGGCATTTGTGTTCTCTTAGTGTCTATATAACATCTGTCCAGGCTCTTCTGGCTTTCATAGTCTCTGGTGAAAAGTCTGGTGTAATTCTAATAGGCCTGCCTTTATGTTACTTGACCTTTTTTCCTTATTGCTTTCAATATTCTATCTTTATTTAGTGCATTTGTTGTTCTGATTATTATGTGTCGGGAGGAATTTCTTTTCTGGTCCAGTCTATTTGGAGTTCTGTAGGCTTCTTATATGTTCATGGGCATCTCTTTCTTTAGGTTTGGGAAGTTTTCTTCTATAATTTTGTTGAAGATATTTGCTGGCCCTTTAATTTGAGAATCTTCTCATTGTGTCCTGGATTTCCTGGATGTTTTGAGTTACGATCTTTTTGCATTTTGCCTTTTCTTTGATTGTTGTGCCGATGTTCTCTATGGAATCTTCTGCACCTGAGATTCTCTCTTCGATCTCTTGTATTCTGTTGCTGATGCTCGCATCTATGGTTCCAGATTTCTTTCCTAGGGTTTCTGTCTCCATCGTTGCCTCACTTTGGGTTTTCTTTATTGTGTCTACTTCCCTTTTTAGATCTAGTATGGTGTTGTTCATTTCCATCACCTGTTTGCATGTGTTCTCCTGTTTTTCTTTAAGGACATGAAACTCTTTAGCAGTGTTCTCCTGTATTTCTTTAAGTGAGTTATTAACGTCCTTCTTGACATCTTCTACCATCATCATGTGATATGCCTTTAAATCCAGGTCTAGGTTTTCGGGTGTGTTGGAGTGTCCTGGATTGGCTGAGGTGGGAGTGCTGGGTTCTCACTGGGTTCTGATGATGGTGAGTGGTCTTGGTTTCTGTTAGTAAGAGTCTTATGTCTGCCTTTTACCATCTGGTAATCTCTGGAGTCAGTTGCTGTAGTTGTCTCTGGTTAGTGCTTGTTCCTCTTATGATTCTGTTCTTCTCTACCAGCAGACCTGGGAGTCTCGCTCTCTCCTGAGTTTCAGTGGTTAGAGCACTCTCTGCAGGCAGGCTCTCTTCTTTCAGGGAAGGTGCACAGATATATGGACTTCAGACTTGCCTCCTGGCAGATGATAAAGGCCTGAAACAGGACCTGTCCCAGAAGCTGTTAGCTTCTGTAGTCCACCCTCTCACCTGTGCAGACTAGTCTCGGTGGAGTCCAGGAACCAAGATGTCTCCCTCAGATGCTCTGGCAATTCCCTCCCGTGCCGGGTAGACACCTTTCCTCTGGCAGGGAAGGTGCCCGGATGTCTGGAGCCCCAAAAGGGGACTGCCTCAGAAGCTCTGTGGCTTCTGCCTGTCCCAGAAGCTGTTAGCTTCTGTAGTCCACACTCTCACCTGTGCAGACTAGTCTTGATGGAGTCCGGGAACCAAGATCTTATTTTATTTTTTACTTATTCACATTACATCCTGCTTGCTGCTCCCCTCCCCCCCAGTCTCTTGCCTCCAAATTTTTATTCATCTCCCTATCTCCTTCCAATCTGAGCCATTGTGGACTCCCCTGTGTATGTTCCTATGATAGCACTTCAAGTCTCTGCAAGACTAGACACACCTCTCCAACTGAAGCCTGGAAGGGCATCCCAATTAGAAGAACATTCATTATCCATGTACAAGAAAGAGTGTTTGGAATAAGCCCCATTCCAGATCTCCCAGACCCATATATAGACCACGCTGCACATTTGTAACACATGGGCATGAAGGCCTATGTCCAGATCATATATGTTCTTTGGTTGGTGGTTCATATTCTGAGATCCCAGGCACACACATGAAGAACATTCTGTACCAAAAAAGTATGTGCATCATAATGTCCATTTGTATTTCAGTTTCAAGAAAAGTGGTTATGGTCCGGTCCATGAAACCAGAATAGATGTCAATAAAGGTAGAAAAGAGATTTGTTGAATAATCAGTGGGAGTGGAATAGAACAAAACATGAAAAGTGCCATGTTTGGGTCCCTGATATTTTACTTGAAGAACATGGCATACATGCTCATTCTTCTTTGCTATACAGAATATATTTTAAATTGTAATAATTTCTCTCTTGAAAGCAATGCTTTGGTTAAGATTAAATTTTATGCTTTATTAATTTTGTTGCCATTACAAGTACTTTTCTGAGGGCAATTCTCATGTTTTCCAATCCCTGTGCATGTAAATACCTTTTCCTGCAAAAGAAGAATTGCTATTTTATCTATCAATTTTACTCCTTAGTATGAGAAAAAATGCAGTGGGCTATTCTGATGTTGCTTGTATTCTAATGCAAAATATTGGTTTCTCAATATGTAGGTGTCTGCTAAATGCAAATCTGCACACATACCAAATGGTGCTGTTGGAACATTGCTCTCGAATTAAACTGGTCAATAAAATGCTATGATTGGTCAGTTGAGGGAGAAAGGTGGGATTTGTGGATCAAGTGAGGATTTTGTAAGTACAGGGAGTGAAAATAGAAAAGAGACAGAATTGGAGAAGGCTACCATGAGAAGAGACAGACTCTGACCACTTGGCCCAGAGAATCAGAAAATAACCAGGTACTTGATTGCTGTGGAATAAGTTAGAATAGCTCTAAATCTGACCTGTGTTGGCTGGAAGTTTGAAAATAAAATACCTAGAGAATGTGTCTTTTATATAGCCTATTGTGGATTATGAATTTTATCCACAAGAAAAGAATTAAAGCCATGGCTTCTTCCTCTTCAGTTCTGGGTTTCTAAGGGCAGACTCACCACATCTAGCATTTGTTTTGTTTTGCTTTTTTTGTTTTGTTTTGTGACACCCTCCGTTTATGCTACCCTGGCTATACTTAACTCTATTTGAAGTCTAGGCTGACTTTCCTCTACCTCTGAGTGCTTGAATTAAAGTGTTTGCCTTTTTAAATGGCTTTTTCCAATCATGTTAATTTGTAGGTTCAATTGTGACCCCTAAATTCACATGTTTATGTTTTACTCCCAAAGACCAAGGTCTTATATGGAGGTTATGTTGAGCTTCAGCACAAGACACAGGATCTTAAATGACGTCACATCAAAGAACTCTGGAAGCTCAGTAATTATAACTTCTGAATTCTAAAGTCTTCTAAATTCACAAATAAAGAACTGATAGAGATACTCCTGATGCTCTTTTCTGATTTCTAGGATTAAAGGTGTGGCAGGGATTGAAGTCACTAACCTCAGTCAAGTCTTCTAGTTGTTAGGTTGAATTGTGTCCCTTGAAATTCACATGCAGGAAGAAAATAGTGACACACAGTGAAAGGTTTATTGTTTTCCTGAAATAAAATGTATTCATTTGAATGTTTCTTCCTATTAACATTGCATTAATTCATTAATATTAAACATCATCAATGAGACTCAGTAGCAATTAAGACAAATCATACATTTTTATGAAGAAATTCAATCATTGTTGTGACTGTGACATATGGCTAATTCAGTTGAGGAATTTGCAATGCTTTCTCTGTCATGTGGCAATTTTTTTTCTAGAGAGAAAGGGTAGCTTGAGATATAAACATTGAAAAAATTTTGGTTTTGTGGATTTAGAAGATTTTAAACTTCTGAGCTAAATCCAGCCTTTTTTGGGATGACAACATTTAAGGTTCTTTGTTTTGTGCTGAAGTTTAGCACAACCTCCATATAAGACTTCTTTGGGGGTAAAGCATCAACATGTAAATTTAGGGGTCACAATTGAACCTACCAATTAACATCATTGGAAAAAAAGCCATTCACAAGGCAAACACCTGTAATTCAAGTACTCTGGGGGTACAGAAAAGTATGGGTTAATTTAAGGTTAACCTGATCCACATAATAGGACCACTATGAGATACCAGATCTTGTACTCTGAATCCAAATTAGAGAACATAACCTACGATTGAACTGGAGTTAACTAGCAATAAGGAACCTAGCACCAGTTTCCAGGCTACTACCCAACAAATCTGCACTTCCAGATTACAAGCCTGCCACTGGCACTTCACTTCCTCACAACCACCAATCAGGAGAAAAAGGTAAGTTTATGGTTTTGCTCCCAGCAGTAGCCAATTGTGTTAAAGGGGAAAAAATGCCATAATGGCCCTGCAATCAGATGTGAGCAAGTCTAGTAGCCTCCTTGCTTGCTTATCATTTTCTATAAAACCATGTCCTGCCGAGAGTGCTAGACTTCATGTGGTCCAAGTTATAGCTTATAAATAAAGACCCTGTGTGCTTGCATTGGAGTTGGGTCTTTGGTGGTGTTTTGTGCTTGGGAATAGGTACAACTATTATGGCAAGACATACAAGGGCACACAATGTCTCAAAAGGAAACAAAACAAAACAGAGACAGACAAAAAAAGGATGCTGGAAATAGTGAAGCTCTGGATCCTCAGCACTGAGGAGTTTGAAGCCATGGATTATAGTACAAGATCGTTGTGAAGAACTTAGTGAGATTGCGAGTTGACTAGGCTACAATATAGCCATTAGAAAAAAAAAAAAAACAAGCAAACAAGAGAGACAGATAGACAGACAGACACAGACATAGACAGAGAGACAGAAAGAGAGACCGACAGAGACAGAGACACAGAGAGAAACAGAGAACAGAGACAGAGGGAGGTATGGAAGAAGGGAGGAGGAGAGGGAGAAAATATCAAAGACTACCTTATTTTGCCACACATTTTGATTTCTCCCTAGACTACAGTGTTCATATGATATCCATGTTTTCCAAAAAGTAAATACATGCCCCAGTCAACTGAAAGAGATAAGTTCTTCTCAGCCTCCATCTTTACTAGATTTTACTACAGATACCTTCTGGGTACTTCCTGCCCTCTGTCTGACTCCACTGTCAAGGATTCTACAAAATTCACTGAAGTACTTAGGATCCAAATCTCTCTGGAAGCCAAGAAATTTTAATGAGTTTTGAGTGAGTACTATGTGAGAACAGTGGATTAGAAGTCAGGGGAGATAAATGCCAGTCTAGGCATTCCTTTCCAATGTAGCACTTTCAGTGAAGTGACTTACAATGCTTCCTTAGGATGTATTTCCCTTCCAGGGAATCCTCAAGGATTACATTAAAGATGCAGAGCTTGGGCTGCCTTAGGATTTCATCTGTGATTCAATCAGCAGAAAAAGATCTCTATCCCTTATTTTGTTTGCTTGCTTGTATTTCTTGTTCTGGCATTATATCTTCCAGACAAGACTGACCTTGGACTTTGTAGGCTACTAGGCTGTTCTGGGACTGGAGTTCCTTCTGACTCTACTTCTATAATTTTGAGTACTAATGAGAAGGTGGTAAGCTGATCTACCCAAGCACAGGAGGTCTGATACAATTACACTCTTCTTTATGGTCCTGGATATGTGACTGTGAATGAGTGTGTGTGTGTGTGTGTGTGTGTGTGTGTGTGTGTGTGTGTGTGTGTGTGTGCATTGCATGCTTTTGTGGGCTTGAGAGAATCCTCATCATAATTACTGGGAGAGCTAAATGGTTAAGCATTTTCTTTGAGCAGCAATTCTGTTCAAGTGGTTGATTTTGTAAGTTCTAAATGAAACAGTAGTTTGGGAACCATCCATGTATGTTTATGGACATATATTTGCTTGAATGTGAATTTAATATTGCTGCTGATTCATTTTAAATGTTTTTCTTATGAAAATATTATTATCTGATACTATAGAATGAGACACAAGGATGAAAATTAAAATTGAGAAACAGCAAAAGTAATTTCACCTTTTCCAAGGGAGGAACAGATAAACTTGCTGTGTTCTCGTGATAGGTTTACCCATCCTTGGCCCAGGATTTCCTCCATATTGAGTCAAATATCTTTTTACTTTCCATTTACTCTTCTGTCCACTTGTTCTTCCCTAGAATAATTTGTGTAGACTACAATGAAGCATTTTGTGTGTGTGTGTGTGTGTGTGTGTGTGTGTGTGTGTGTAAACCTGATGAGGCCAGCTCAGTCAATCAATGGGTTCTCTAGGGAAGGAGTGAGGATTAAGAAGAAAAAAGGACAATTAAATAACACTGTAGTATGGCCCCAGCCAGTTCTGAAGGTGAAGGCAAGTTTATTTTATTCCAGTATGCATTTATATTATTCTAGGTACATACAAAGAATATTATCAGTCCTTAAGGCATAAACAAAATTATCAAGGAACAAAAACAACAAACGTCAAAGTACACAAACAAGGCAATAAGCAAAGTCACTTGGTCACTATGGTTAGGTGTTTATCAGAATGATCCTGATACAAAGAATACAAGACATTCCTCTGAACTTTTTGCCTTGAGCCTAATTCGCTGTTCCAGTCCAATACCAAATTCCTGCCAAATTCCTAGAAGCAGCCCCAAAAGCTCTTCACAGAAACATAAACATAAAACAATCTGTAGCAAAAATCTCACTTGAATTTTTTACTTTAATTGTGTGCTTCTTTTTCTTCTCCTCCTCTTCCTCCTAATTTTTTAATTAATTAATTAATTAATTAATTTTTGGTTTTTCAAGACAGGGTTTCTCTGCATAGCCCTGGCTGTCCTGGAACTCACTCTGTAGACCAGGCTGGCCTTGAACTCAGAAATCCACCTGCCTCTGCCTCCCAAGTGCTAGGATTAAAGGCGTGTACCACCACTGCCCAGCTCCTAATTCTTCTTAATTCTTACCTTTACTGTACATCCACATATTGTTGGAACTGGTCCTCAAGTCACAAAATAGATACCAAGCTTCCATACTTGAATCTTTCTGAACATTGTTAGCAAAATGGCATCACAATTTAGAGAATCATTAAAGGCCCATTACCACACAAAGACCTTCAGATAGACAATCTAGAGTTTGTTCCAACTCATAGTTCTGCTGTACAATGGGGAGAAGACATCTCTAACTCCCCAATTGGTAAGTTCAACTTGACTCCACAATGGCTGCTGGGCAAAGCAGAAGCTGCAAAGTCTAAGGCAGATGTTTAACTCATGGTTGCAGTCAGAAAAGCAGAGCAAGGAGCAGATGATTTCTCACCTGGCCTTGAAACAGTTTCTCATCCCTAGGCATGGCAAGGTCAAGTTTGCCATGACAGAGAAGTAGAAATCTAGTGGCAGAATCATGAGGAGATTCATGGAGAGTCTGACTAATGAGTGCTCACCTGCCATGGTGAGTACCTAGAGTAAGAGGTGGCTTAGTTGGGAGGAAAGGCAGCAACATTTCGGTTTGGGTCAAAGTAGGTGTTTTTGCTTTGTTTTGTTTTTGTTTGATTGCTTGTTTATGCTGTTTTTTTTATCACTGGGATTGTATTCCCAAAATGAAAATATTTACAATGAAGAAGAAATATGGCTCTAAGTAAACATGAGTACTTCAGGAAGGAGCACACTAATTGGGTTTGATGGGCATAATTAAATCTATTATATTTACATGTTAGGAAAGAGATTGAGGAATTGATATATGTCATTGACTGTAAGGGTTTAGAGAAGATACATTAGGTGTGAGACATGGCTTGGTCAGGGAGGTGTTACAGTGTAATCATGTGGACTCTGGTACATCCTCCACATCCACACACAGTTCAAGACATGGTTTATGGCACTAGCTTGTAATCCTAGCACTTGGGTTGCAGAAACTGGCGATCAAGTTGACAACATGGGTTACCAAATTGGCATCTGCAGGTCATTTTGATTCTATGTTTAGAATACTGAATTGTCAGAATGGTAGGGTAAGGTTCGGATCTTGAAATATGGCTGGTACTGAAAGATCCTGACAGAATGTAAAAGGTCACAGAAACCCTGAAATTGGCAAAATAGATTTCATTGTTAGTAGAACTAGATTCACTGATTTAGAAAAATAGAGGTGCACAATGCTCTGGCCGCTCCTTGAACCCGTGTGTCTGCCAATGTTCTGACCGTTCCTTGAACCCATGTGTGTGCCCACTGATGAAGCCCACTGCCAGGTGTTTGTAATATTGGTTGCTGGGGAAGAGTCAAAAAATCTCCCACAGCCTGGGCCAATCCAGAGTTGCTGCACCTGCACCAGACTCTTTCCTTGTACCCCTCCCATACCCATTTCTTGAGAAATCATTTTAGAATAGACATTGTTTAGATCTGAAAAATCCCCTACTCCCCATTTCTCCTTTCCCCCTGAGGGCCTATAAAAACTGGGACCCCTTCCCCCTCGGGGTCGACTCCTCTACCACTGCATCCTCAGAGCTCTGGCTTTCCCCAAATAAAGCCTCATGTGGTTTGCATCAAGTTTGGTCTCTCCTGAGTTCTTGGGGGTCCGCTATTATCCCGAGACTTGAGTGAGGGTCTTCCTTCGGAGGTCTTTCAGTACTTGTCTACACAACAGCCCCATACACATTAGAATTTCCTTGATTAATAGTGGTGTTTGAGCTCATATTTTAGATAGTCTTAATGTAGATGATATATTCCATTGATCTGTTTTGCAAATCTAGATTGGCATAATCCTCTGTCATAGACAGAATTGGCCAAGGAGCTGAAAATTTTCAAACATACGATATATACAATCTGAGACATCAAGTAAAAATCATTACTTCCTTTAATTTCAGAGTTTTTTTGTTTTGTTTTTTTTGGGGGGGGAGGGTCTGGAATATTATTTGTTTCCTTGTTCAGTTTGTTGGTTGGTTGGTATCTTGTATTTGTCATTTGCAATGTGGTTTCCTAACATAGTCCTGGTTGGCCTTGGAATAAGATGAATTATACTCCCTTTGCTTCTCTATGCTAGGTTAAATGTGTTAACTACCACACCCTGCCAGTTAAGTATTAAATTCCATGAACCCTTCAAGGTTTATTTTAAATTCAAGTTTTCATGATTAAAACTGCATGCCAAGTACATTGTTCCCATAATATTAAGTCATGTTCATAAGAGGAGAGGCCTTGTGCTTCTTTGAGACAGTGTACTTGAAGGACCATCAGGTAAAGTTAGGGCTATCTGGGACCATCCGCTGGCCCATTTAAAATAGGATGATGCTCCCTCAATGAATTTAGCAGCTGACAAAAATAAGGTGTGCAGAGCTCACAGGAATACATGTTTGTGTTTCACTAAGGACAGAGACTCAATATTTGAAAACACAGCATCTACAGTGATTTTAGAGAACAGAACTTGTGAAAGGCAGGAAAAGATCAGTAGACATAAGGGCTACTCAAATGAGCTAAACCATAGACCAATCATCTCCATCAAGCAGGTTGGAGGGAGGTTCTGGAATCCACAGATTCATTGACAACAGTTACCTGATGTTGTTTACAGGTCCATGCATCTATGCAGGGGTAGAAAGCCCTCTTTTCTGTAGTTATGCCCTGAAAAGAATTCATTAAGCTTTTGAAACAAGAGCAATCAGCAACAAGTCAGACAAAAGAAAATGCAAGGGAGCTAGTACATATCCCATAAGATATATCACTGGCCACAGGTAAGTAGGGAACCTGGGGAGAAAAGCATGTTGTGTGGGGTGGCATTTTGGGGCATATTTTCATAGAGTGTCTTCTTTCCACAAGATAAAAATCAGTGAAAATAGCTGCAATACTTCCTGGAATGCTACAGAAGTAAACATTGCTGACAGTTGTACTAGAAATGTGTTGCATCCCCTTCTTATTATCCAGAAAGAGCACTATGTTGAGCCTGAAGAGAGAAGAATTTCCTTTGGATTTCATGGGGGTAACAGAAGAGGAAGTCAAGGCAACTTCAGTTATCAGGTAGAGTTCCTAGTGCTCCTGCTTCTGGAGATGTCTTCACAGAGGCACAACCAGGGATTTTCTTCAGAACAGACATTTCTAAAGGCAGGGAAGATTGCTGTAACACTTCCAGGAAGGCGACCCAAGTAAATAGTAGTGGTAATATTCCCATAAATGAAATGGACTCCCTTCTGAAACACCTTTTACTGGGAGCACCTTTTGCTGAAGATGACCCTAGGAAGATACCTGGGTTCCTCTTCAGGCCACAACAACCTACCTCTCAGCCTGTCCTTATTTGCCCAAATCATGATTCAAACGCTACATGTGAACATCATCAAGGGAGGTTCTGTAGAGATCTCAAAACATACAAGTGTGATGAAAGTCCTAGGACTTTCAAATATTCATGTACCCATTAATCCCCACCAGAGAACACACAGAAGAGCATTAGTCTGTCTCACTTACCATAAAGTATTCAGTTGAGTCTCTGACTTCAGACTTCATGAGGTTATGCACAAGCCAGAGAAGTCTATGAAAATATGCAGCACATGCAAAAGGTCCTTTAGCAACAAGACCAACATGAAGGCTCATCAGAGGATCCACACAGGAGTGAAACCTTACACCAGTTTCCTATGTAACCACAGCTTCTGCCAATCATCCACATACCACCATCAATGGAGAAATTATCACAAATATGAATGAACTCTGGAACCTCCTCATCAGAGGCTATTAGGGATTCAGCCTCATTATGTCATGTTCAGATAAGAATATAGCTACTAAATAGTACTTAGCCAATGAAGATATAACATGTAACTTCTGGATTGCCAATTTTGTATATGTTGTGTGGTGATTGTGTGAGTGTATTAGTCGGGGTTCTCTAGAGTCACAAAACTTATCAGTACTCTCTATATAGTAAGGGAATTTGTTGATGACATACAGTCTGTAGTCTAACTCCCAACAATGGTGAGCAGCAGCTGTAAATGCAATCCAAGGATCTAGCAGTTGCTCAGTCCCACAAGGCAAGCAGAAGGAGAGAGTAAATCTTCCTTCTTCCAATGTCCTTATGTAGATATCCAGGAGAAGGTATAGCCCAAATTAAATGTGTGTGCCACCATGCCTTTAATCCCAGATGACCTTGAACTCAGAAATTTCCCTGTCTTAATCTTCTGGGATTCATAGCCACTATGCCTCAAGATCTCAACGCCAAGATCCAGGTCACAGATTTTTATCTCCCAGCCTCCAGATTAGGATCACAGGTGAGCCTTCCATTTCTGGATTGTAGTTCATTCTAGATATAGTCAAGTAGATAATCAGGAGAAGCCACTACACTCCACCCCTTGTCAACCTGACACAAATAATATCTCATGTCCATATGAAACAATCACAAGGTCATGAATACATCTAACACGGTATAGCTATTCCTCATACAATTACAAATACATTTGTAAATTTACAATGGGGCAGGCTTCCTTGAGAACATTCTTTTAGTGTCTCAACTTAAATACCAATTGATGTCAAAGAAATTGAAAGACAAATGTATTCTTAACAAAATAAGAGAAGCATTCATATTACTTTATAATCCTCATTTCTACAACTGGTTACATGGCCTTAGCTGTTATTTATAACTCCCTTCCTCTACTACCCGTTCTGTACTTCCTTTACCCTCAGCAACCACTTCAGCAGATCTTAGCTCTTTTCTTGGAAGATTGACCCATACCTCATTCCTTATGGGTCTGTGATTAGGCTGTTGTAGTTCCCCAAGTTACTTCAATTACAGGATGCCCTAAGGGATCTCCTACACTCCAAACATAATCCTGCTTACCTCCATTGTGAAGAGGAAATCCAATTTCCCCATAGCAATCTGGATCTATCACCCCTCCTAACCCTATTATTCCGTTCTTAGCCTGTTGGTTTAAGGGCATTAGAAGCCCAAAATGACCAGGGGGAAGTCTGTGCTTCCAATTCAATGGAATGTTTGTTGTGGCTCCTGGTATGAGCACTTCCCAATCTGGAACCAAAACTTCTATGCCAGCAGAACCTAGAGTTGTGGGGACAGGAAGCAAAAATTTTCATAGAGGGTCACTAGGAGTGATAGTGAGTGGAATGCCCTTTTCCACTCCTTGATTCCCAGACCCATGGATCTTGGCTATGGTAGAAACTGTACCATATATCAGTTACTGATTGAAAGAAAATACTGCCTTCTGAAGAACTCTGCCCCAGCCCTCCATGCTGTTGCCATTTAATTGGAGCTGTAACTGTGTCTTCAAAAGACCATTCCATATTTATTACAGACCAGCTGCTTCAGGATGATGGGAAACACGGTAAGACCGGTGAATTC